>NC_092225.1:15550501-15763001 GCF_036320965.1 Panulirus ornatus
TGTTGGTACATTTGAGTTTTACTTCATTTCGGCAATTTGATTCAGAAACGTGATTAACTTGCATAGATGAATGATAGGAGGTTGAGGGTTAAGACATTAGAAGATCATTTAGGTGGCATTATCTTCCTCTGTTTTGAAATCACAGGCCTCATGGTTCCACTCATCGTAGATTATTCGCTCAAAGTCTGACTCGTGGTTAAAGGAGCTTGTATAGAACCATTGTGACCTTCTGGTCTACTGATGATGTTAACTGAACCATTTCGAACCCCGTCTTGCTACTGTAGAAACACACAGTTGAATTATGGAGCTTCTCTCACTCTCTCTCTCTCTCTCTCTCTCTCTCTCTCTCTCTCTCTCTCTCTCTCTCTCTCTCTCTCTCTCTCTCTCTACTTCTCGTCAGGGTTATACTGGAGCAAAATGACCTCTTTTTTCCAGTTCCCACAGAGGGTAGTACTGGAGCGATAGGGTAACACATTCATCTGTGTTTCTTGAAAGATGTGATCCTGGTCCAAAGGATTGAATCCCATCTTGAGGATGTTCGGTCTGTGGGTCGCCTGGAGGCTCAGGAGATTCCACAGCTTAAACACGGGTAGTCGAAAGTCGCACTTTTTAAGAGTCGACGGGAATTACCTTTCCCTTACAAGAGAAATGTAATTCTAAATACAATTCTTCCTCTTCTTGTGTTTATATTTTTTCCTTCCACTTGGGCCTCACGTTACTCAATTTCATCCAGACCTCCTCATGGTTAACTCTTAACCATCCGGCCGTTCGTTCTTGCCTTGATGAGGCCTTTATTGAACCTCACATTTATGAGGAAAGAGTCTACCCCACTCTCACCCACCCACTCACCCACCCACACCCACCCACCCACTTCCACCCTCACCCACTCCACTCGGACTTCCCAAGCGCCAGTAACGACCACGAATTTCTGGTGTTCCCTCAACGACGACCCAGACCCTGCCTGAGTGAGGGACAACGTAGCTTTAATTGCCTCCCGTTGACGTTTGAGGCGTCCCTGTACAGTGCCTTCCCTCCTCACACTCTCTCTTAGTTAATTTGGATACGTGTTCCAGGCGAGGAAGTTTAAAGAAAGGATAATGATCATAATGATGATGATAATAATGGCTGCTCTCATAATTATGATTATTATTGTTATTAATATTTCTTGGAGCCTCTTTGGATATATATATATATATATTTATATATATATATATATATATATATATATATATATATATATATATATATATATATACATATATATATATGTGTGTGTGTGTGTGTGTGTGTGTGTGTGTGTGTGTGTGTGCGTGTGTGTGTATGTATATACTTCACATATAGATTTTAGGAATGTGTAAGAGAATATTAAGGGAAGGTTGTGCTAAATTTAGGGTTATGTACCACAAGGGCAACCTTAAGGGACACAATGTAGGCCCATGTCCCTCAAGAGACCATATTCAAGGGCTAACCTTAAGGGATATGCTACACAAGATAACTTTAAGGTAAAGGTGAACTTGAGATAGAGGACACTATGGGATGAATTCCTGTCACCTGTGAATCCATTCGCTATGGTGATGTTGTTTCCTTCTCTGTGTTCTACAGGTATCATTTCGGCCACTGCTCATATAAGCTGACCTCATGTGTCCCAACCACTAAAACCTGCAGCATGTGACTGGCTGGCTGCTGCTTCCCATAGATTTCGTTTACAGACCAGTAGCACGAGGATAAACCGGTATGGTACATCTCTCTCTGTCTTCGTATAGTGAAGGTCTGGAATTCTCGTATACATTTTGGCATTCTCGCTTCCAAATGGCCTTTTCCATCTTTAAGAGACGGGTTTACGAACACCTGAAGGACACATATTAACTCGTGATCTGCTCCTTTACTTCACCAATGTGCCATTCATCTGGGCTGGCTTCGACTTGGGGTATGCGTATGCCCATTCCATATCTCCTAATCTAAAAAGAGAGGGGAAAAGAAGGTATAGATTTAAGGGCATGTATTACGAAAAAGAACACGAAACACCT
This sequence comes from Panulirus ornatus, assembly GCF_036320965.1. Taxonomy (NCBI): domain Eukaryota; kingdom Metazoa; phylum Arthropoda; class Malacostraca; order Decapoda; family Palinuridae; genus Panulirus; species Panulirus ornatus. The sequence continues at coordinate 15,552,529 of NC_092225.1, forward strand.
AAATTTAGGGATCTGCACTATTAGAGATATATTAAGTCAAGGCCTTTGTACAATAAAGAGAACCTTGGAAGGCAAGATCTAGGCCTCTGTATCATAAGAGAATGAGTAAAGAGGAGAAGCAGCAGAAGCAGGAGGAGGAGGAGCAGGAGGAGGGAGCAGTACCCTTGTGGGCGTCGGTCGGGCAGGGGGAAGCGCTTGGTGGGTTGCTGGCAGTGAGGGAGCTCTTAATGAAGTGCCCCAGTGTGCGGTGTGTTGACGTTGTGGCTGCTGGCTTGGCTTCGACCCTCTCTCTCTCTCTCTCTCTCTCTCTCTCTCTCTCTCTCTCTCTCTCTCGTCTGTATTCCCGTCATGCCGGCATCTTTCTGTCACCCCGAGTTGTCTCACCCCCTTCGCTACTGTCCGTCCTCATTCTGTCCCTCCCTCCCTCTCTCTCCCCACCCTTCCATCCCCCCACCATGCAAAGCTTTCCATCCCTTTGTCTTTCCATCAGCACTCTTCTTTCTCTTCCTTCCGTCCCTTCCCCTTCCATCATTCTTTTTTCCATTCACATCAGTTTTCTAAGACAGCACAAGTAGTCTCTTTTCTATTGATGGTTATATGTATATATATATATATATATATATATATATATATATATATATATATATATATATATATATATATATATATATTGATTGAGAGGGTGAAGGCATGTACAGAGCATCAGATTGGGGAAGAGCAGTGCGGTTTCAGAAGTGGTAGAGGATGTGTGGATCAGGTGTTTGCTTTGAAGAATGTATGTGAGAAATACTTAGAAAAGCAAATGGATTTGTTTGTAGCATTTATGGATCTGGAGAAGGCATATGATAGAGTTGATAGAGATGCTCTGTGGAAGGTATTAAGAATATATGGTGTGGGAGGCAAGTTGTTAGAAGCAGTGAAAAGTTTTTATCGAGGATGTAAGGCATGTGTACGTGTAGGAAGAGAGGAAAGTGATTGGTTCTCAGTGAATGTAGGTTTGCGGCAGGGGTGTGTGATGTCTCCATGGTTGTTTAATTTGTTTATGGATGGGGTTGTAAGGGAGGTAAATGCAAGAGTCCTGGAAAGAGGGGCAAGTATGAAGTCTGTTGGGGATGAGAGAGCTTGGGAAGTGAGTCAGTTGTTGTTCGCTGATGATACAGCGCTGGTGGCTGATTCATGTGAGAAACTGCAGAAGCTGGTGACTGAGTTTGGTAAAGTGTGTGGAAGAAGAAAGTTGAGAGTAAATGTGAATAAGAGCAAGGTTATTAGGTACAGTAGGGGTGAGGGTCAAGTCAATTGGGAGGTGAGTTTGAATGGAGAAAAACTGGAGGAAGTGAAGTGTTTTAGATATCTGGGAGTGGATCTGTCAGCGGATGGAACCATGGAAGCGGAAGTGGATCATAGGGTGGGGGAGGGGGCGAAAATTTTGGGAGCCTTGAAAAATGTGTGGAAGTCGAGAACATTATCTCGGAAAGCAAAAATGGGTATGTTTGAGGGAATAGTGGTTCCAACAATGTTGTATGGTTGCGAGGCGTGGGCTATGGATAGAGATGTGCGCAGGAGGATGGATGTGCTGGAAATGAGATGTTTGAGGACAATGTGTGGTGTGAGGTGGTTTGATCGAGTAAGTAACGTAAGGGTAAGAGAGATGTGTGGAAATAAAAAGAGCGTGGTTGAGAGAGCAGAAGAGGGTGTTTTGAAATGGTTTGGGCACATGGAGAGAATGAGTGAGGAGAGATTGACCAAGAGGATATATGTGTCGGAGGTGGAGGGAACGAGGAGAAGAGGGAGACCAAATTGGAGGTGGAAAGATGGAGTGAAAAAGATTTTGTGTGATCGGGGCCTGAACATGCAGGAGGGTGAAAGGAGGGCAAGAAATAGAGTGAATTGGAGTCATGTGGTATACAGGGGTTGACGTGCTGTCAGTGGATTGAAGCAAGGCATGTGAAGCGTCTGGGGTAAACCATGGAAAGCTGTGTAGGTATGTATATTTGCGTGTGTGGACGTGTGTATGTACATGTGTATGGGGGGGGGGGGGGTTGGGCCATTTCTTTCGTCTGTTTCCTTGCGCTACCTCGCAAACGCGGGAGACAGCGACAAAGTATAAAAAAAAAAAAAAAAAAAAAAAAAATATATATATATATATATATATATATATATATTCTTGCTCAGGATCTTTTCCCATTGTTTCCACGTCACTGGCCAGTTGATTACAATTACGTAACCGGGGCGGACACCATTAGCAAGTCCATTACGACCTAATTACATAGCCAGTACGAGAAAGCAATGATAGTAGTCAGTAGGTGTCTGAAGATGCGCTGCGCATGCGCTTACAGAAAGTTAAAGGCGCTGGTTTAAGGGCTAGTGACAGTGGCCCCTTCCAAAACCCTTTCCAAGGGATCCAGTGGTTAGGTAAAGGATCTAATGGTTAGGGAAAGGATCCAGTGGTTAGGTAAATGATCCAGCGGTTAGGTAAATGATCCAGGGGTTAGGCAAAGGATCCAGTGGTTGGGCAAAGGATCCAGTGGTTAGGGAAAGGATCCAGTGGTTACGTAAAGGATCCAATGGTCGAATGGTGTTGGAATACCTTCATATACATGTTGTGAGAGCGTGCAGTATGGTTGTAGAATTGTCTTCAACACGTGAAGAAGGTGGTCACTATTTCTTTTCTCGACTGGTTATTATAACTTGAGGTTAAATGGCTTTGATAACCATGGCATTTGATAAAGGCTAAATGGCTGAAGATCCCTGCTGATGGTGTTAGTTAGTTAGAAGAATTCTAGGAAATGTAACTATTGTAGACGTGACCATAGAACTCAAAACCTAACTTGGATGTACCCCTTGGGGTGAAGTTAGTCACATTATATAGAATTACTCGCTCCATCATCCTCTTCAGAAGTTACACCACCGAATTGAAAACGAACTTTACGTAATCGAACGAATCTATCTAAGGTTGCTCAGTCCTCACTCATATTCGGTTAGATTTTTCTTTATCTCTTTACACAGGATTGTGAGTTTTATTTTTTCTTAACTTTTGCTTTACGATAACGTATACTGGGATAGCGTTTGATGCTTTCCTCTACGATTAATCAACTTTACAAAATCTATGAACGCTGGAGACGCACATCTTCTAGCTTAGATATAGTGTCAGCCAGCCACGGTCAGTTCCCGTTCAGTTTTCCAGGTACGCGTTAGCGCCAAGGGTGGTGGCCACAGCGGCTGTGGTAGTGGGGCGTGGTGGTAGTGTGTGTTGGCATAGCGGTTCTGGTGTAGAGCAGCGAGCCAGAGGGGATGTGATCGCTGTTACCATCGCCGAGAAAATCCGCTTGGATGAAGTCCTGTGTCTGCACCATGAGTGTGTGTGTGTGTGTGTGTGTGTGTGTGTGTGTGTGTGTGTGTGTGTGAGTGTGTGTGTGTGTGTGTGTGTGTGTGTGTGTGTGTGAGTGTGTGTGTGTGTGTGAGTGTGTGTGTGTGTGTGTGTGTGTGTGTGTGTCTGTATGTGTGTGTGTGTGTGTCTGTGTGTGTGTCTGTGTGTGTGTGTGAGTGTGTGTGTGTGTGTGTGTCTGTATGTGTGTGTGTGTCTGTGTGTGTGTGTTTGTGTGTGTGTGTGTGTGTGTGTGTGTGTGTGTGTGTGTGTGTGAGTGTGTGTGTCTGTGTGTGTCTGTGTGAGTGTGTGTGTGTCTGTGTGTCTGTGTGTGTGTGTGTGTGTGTGTGTGTGTGTGTGTGTGTGTGTGTGTGTGTGTGTGTCTGTATGTGTGTGTGTGTCTGTGTGTGTCTGTGTGTGTGTGTGTGTGTGTGTGTGTGTGTGTGTGTGTGTGAGTGTGTGTGTCTGTGTGTGTCTGTGTGAGTGTGTGTGTGTCTGTGTGTGTGTGTGTGTGTGTGTGTGTGTGTGTGTGTGTGTGTGTGTGTGTGTGTGTGTGAGTCTGTGTGAGTGTGTGTGTGTGTGTGTGTGTGTGTGTGTGTGTGTGTGTGTGTGTGAGTGTGTGTGTGTCTGTGTGTGTGTGTCTGTGTGTGTGTGTGTGTGTGAGTGTGTGTGTGTGTGTGTGTGTGTGTGTGTGAGTGTGTGTGTGTCTGTGTGTGTGTGTGTGTGTCTGTGTGAGTGTGTGTGTGTGTGTGTGTGTGTGTGTGTGTGTGTGTGTGTGTGTGTGTGTGTGTGTGTGTGTGTGTGTGTGTGAGTGTGTGGCTCACCTCGCCTCCTCCACGGATCACCATCAATTTTGCCTATGTTGTATTTCATATGATTTGACGGTAGATGTGTTGTTCCTCCACACGTCATTTGGTCTCTGATTGAACAGCAGTGGAACATGAGCTGCTCTGCAGGTTTTTACGACTATTTGTGCAATGTATGAAAAGATATAGACAATTTGATAATTTTGAAGTTATTATTGACGGGGTCAAGTTGGTTGAAGTTGTTTCGTTTACTGTGAAGGGAATTTCATAGGACTTATCCCTCAGTGGTTGTTGGTTGATTGGCTGGTTAGGTTACAACCTAACCAGCAGTTATAGTCCTATCAGCTGCCAGGGTTATTGTGGCTGTCACTGTCAAGTTATAACCACCGATGTTTAACATGATTGTGTGATAAGTGTTATACCTTCGGAGTTTGTGATTTTATGACAACTCCAATCTCTTGTTTTATATATATATATATATATATATATATATATATATATATATATATATATATATATATATATATATATATATATAGCAAACTCTGGACCTATACTCGTATGTTTTACCCTCGAAAAGCCGACAAAATTGGTCTCCATTAGTGGACTAAAGTTATAGTTTCACCTCACTGTATAGACTAGGATGAAATGTTTTTAGTCCAGTATATAATCATTTTGTCTTAGTTTTTATTGCACTGGACGTCTGTGTGTTGAGCTGTGTACTTGTAAACGTATTATTGTATGTAAGTAATATTATGATATATACCTTCTTGGCACACTGGCATTGACTGCCATTCGATATTCTGATTATATATATGTATATATACATATATATATTGGGAGGTGAGTTTGAATGGAGAAAAACTGGAGGAAGTGAAGTGTTTTAGATATCTGGGAGTGGATCTGGCAGCGGATGGGACCATGGAAGCGGAAGTGGATCATAGGATGGGGGAGGGGGCGAAAATTCTGGGAGCCTTGAAGAATGTGTGGAAGTCGAGAACATTATCTCGGAAAGCAAAAATGGGTATGTTTGAAGGAATAGTGGTTCCAACAATGTTGTATGGTTGCGAGGCGTGGGCTATGGATAGAGTTGTGCGCAGGAGGATGGATGTGCTGGAAATGAGATGTTTGAGGACAATGTGTGGTGTGAGGTGGTTTGATCGAGTAAGTAACGTAAGGGTAAGAGAGATGTGTGGAAATAAAAAGAGCGTGGTTGAGAGAGCAGAAGAGGGTGTTTTGAAATGGTTCGGGCACATGGAGAGAATGAGTGAGGAAAGATTGACCAAAAGGATATATGTGTCGGAGGTGGAGGGATCGAGGAGAAGAGGGAGACCAAATTGGAGGTGGAAAGATGGAGTGAAAAAGATTTTGTGTGATCGGGGCCTGAACATGCCGGAGGGTGAAAGGAGGGCAAGGAATAGAGTGAATTGGAGCGATGTGGTATACCGGGGTTGACGTGCTGTCGGTGGACTGAATCAGGGCATGTGGGGCGACTGGGGTAAACCATGGAAAGCTGTGTAGGTATGTATATTTGCGTGTGTGGACGTGTGTATATACATGTGTATGGGGGTGGGTTGGGCCATTTCTTTCGTCTGTTTCCTTGCGCTACCTCGCAAACGCGGGAGACAGCGACAAAGCAAAAAAAAAAAAAATATATATATATATATATATATATATATATATATATATATATATATATATTATCTTTTTTTTTTATTATACTTTGTCGCTGTCTCCCGCGTTTGCGAGGTAGCGCAAGGAAACAGACGAAAGAAATGGCCCAACCCACCCCCATACACATGTATATACACACGTCCACACACGCAAATATACATACCTAATATATATATATATATATATATATATATATATATATATATATATTAGGGGAGTCGTTTAATCTCTTCGAGAAAATCATGATTTCCCAGAATCAACATTCATCACTATCAAAACCTTCCTAACGTTTGGTAATTATTGTCATTTAACCATAAAATATCTATTTTGTTACAGGTTTCATTATCAGTCAGATCAAAAATTACGAAAATGTAAATAACTGTGCTTTGAATGTGGACATTAATGGGAGGGTAAGAATTTAATAAACGCCCCCTTCCCCTTTTTTTTCCCCGAGGGGTTTTGAAACATTTAAAAACAAGACGAGAGAAATATTTTCTCTTATTTATGGATAACAATATACAGAATGTACTCCAGCTGAGCGTAGGCCTATATATATATATATATGCAGATGTTGGGCCATACTTGTACAGTGTCGAAAGCGGGTGAGGAATAAGTTATACCTAACGTAGCTGAGACCCACGAACCTTATACCCACGTACCTTATACCCACGTACCTTATACCCACGTACCTTATACCCACGTACCTTATACCGGTCAACCTTATATACTCATGTTTAATTCATGACGGAACGAGAATGTCTTTATTGGACCTGACAAGACTAACTACCTCCGCGACCAGGAAAGAATTTAATTACAGATTCATTTGCATTTTGGAAAATACCCCTCCGTCATAATCATATGTCAGGATGATTAATCACTTAAGGACGACGGTACGACCCTTGAGCACGACGCGTCGGTACGACCCTTGAGGACGACGGTACGACCCTTGAGCACGCACGGCGGTACGACCCTTGAGCACGCACGACGGTACGCCCCTTGAAGACGACGGTACGACCCTTGAGCACGACGGTACGACCCTTGAGCACGACAGTATGACTCGAGCTGGACGGTACGACCCTTGAGTATGATGGTACGACCCTTGAGCACGACGGTACAACCCTTGGGTATGAAGACGTGACCCTTGACCTGACCTTCAAAGATTTCTCCACTGTTACATATTCCTTCATACCCAGTTCCATAAACTCTAATACTTTAACTCCTTCACTATCTCCAACATCGACACTGTCACCCCCCCCCCCCCCCCCCCCACGCACACTCTGTCTCCAACATCATCACCACCATACACCCTCAACCCCCTTTCACTCTCCATCACCGACTTCCCCCTTCATCTCCCTCACCATGATCACCATCATCATCCATCATCCACCAATTGAACCCATGTTCTTGTATCTCCAACACTACTCATAGCTCTTCCGTTCACCATCTCTCCGTCTCCACTCTCCTCCTCCTTCCCCATCCTCCTCCTCCTCCTGCTCCTCCTCCATCAGCTCACCATCACCTCACTATCTCTCCCCCCCCCCCCAGCAGCGCCCCCATCAGCTCACCGGCCGTAACTCACACCACACCTTCCCTTCAAATTAGAGATTCTCTTCCGTCCCCTCCCACACCATTACCGTGAGGGGAGCAGCCATTTCTCACCTTACACATGTTCCGCCGCTTCATCTGCCTCTATCCCCATCCCTCTAGCTTGTGATATATATATATATATATATATATATATATATATATATATATATATATATATATATATATATATATATATATATATATATATTCCTATGAGTCCACGGGGAAATGAAAAAAATGAAACACAATAAGTTCCCAAGTGCATTTTCGTGTAATAATCACATCATCAGGGAGATACAAGAAGGAAATATAACAGTCAGTTGATATACAACGAAGAGACGTAGCTAGGACGCCACATATAGATTTGTGGTCCCATTTTCATTAGTGATCAGCGCGTCACTTTGCCCCGTCAAACAGCGTTCTTTATCCACTTTCCTTCTATCTCGTTTCCACATACTACAGTTCTTGAATATTGGATGACGAAATATCTGAAGATTGTGAGGTAGCTCTCTGGCTTAAAGCGCTCGAGGGCGTTCCCCTGATACATCTGTGAGCCTGAAGGATAACATTATACGGAACGGAACTCATGCAACCTTATACAGAACGGAACTCATATAACTTCATTGGATCCCTTCCCTGCGGGTGTTTCTTTGAAATGAACGCGATCCTGGACGTAACCCATCTGCCCAAGAACTTCCACCATTACTCTCAGACTCTCATATAGAGGCAGAGACCATCCTATTCAGAATTTTTAGACTTATTTGATTTGGATCTCTCTCTCTCTCTCTCTCTCTCTCTCTCTCTCTCTCTCTCTCTCTCTCTCTCTCTCTCTCTCTCTCTCTCGGATCCCACGTAAAGAAAAAAAATGTATGAAGTTGTAGACTGGACAAATAGGCGAGGACGAGGCACTGTTAGTAAGCTAAAGAATCACTGTCATATATAAGTATTACCACTACCTGTTTTCATGCTTGACGCCTCCTCCCCTCGATGGCTCAGACCCGTAGCACACTTTGCCCTACGAATCTGTTGTTTCGCACGCCTAACGGAACGCTTTGGTCCTGTGCCACCCGCTCCTTGAGCACCACTACAAGATGACTGACAGACATTGCATCATTTTATGTTGGTCTAGTTTCCCTCGCTGCTGTTAGTTGACGGCTTGAATTTTTCATCATCGCCAGTGAATGGCGAAGCGTCTCAAGAGAACACTGAAACTCTGCTCATGTCAGCGTCAGATGGTCAAAATCTTCCTCAGGACCGATGGATGGTGGGATGTTTTCTGGTCTCTCGATGCAAAGTTGGAGACCAGAGTCAACGCTCGATGTTGGTACGTCCAAACACTCTGGTTAACCTTTGAGCACGACGGTATGGCCCTTGACCACATCATCGCTGCTGCTAGATGGAACGCAAGTCTCCATCAGAACCGCTAGATGGCTTCAAGTCTTCAGCTTCGCCGCAACTAGAGGCAGCGCTAGATTGCCTTACATTCTCTGGGGCACCGCTAAATGGCCTCCAGTTTTCAACACTGTTGAATGGCATTCGGTCCTCAACACCGCTAGATGGCCTCCAGTTCTCAACACCGCTAGATGGTTTCCAGTCCTCAACACCGCTAGATGGCCTCCAGTCTTCAACATCGCTAGATGGCCTCCAGTCTTCAACACCGCTAGATGGCCTCCAGTCCTCAACACCGCTAGATGGCCTCCAGTCCTTAACACCGTTAGATGGCCTCCAGTCCTTTACACCGCTAGATGGCCTTCAGTCTTCATAACCGCTAGATGGCCTCCAGTCCTCAACACCGCTAGATGGCCTCCAGTCCTTAACACCGTTAGATGGCCTCCAGTCCTTTACACCGCTAGATGGCCTTCAGTCTTCATAACCGCTCGATGGCCTCCAGTCTTCAACACCGCTAGATGGCCTCCAGTCCTCAACATCGGTAGATGGCCTCCAGTCCTTAACACCGCTAGATGGTCTACAGTCTTCAACACCGCTAGATGGCCTTCCTTCAGCCCTCAACACCGCTAGAGGGCGTTGCTGGTTTGGTGGATGGTTCACCACGCCTTAGGCATCACCCATCGGCTTAGGCCTGCAGGGGAGTCGAATTTCTTGATATGGCCCTCCGTAATGGGCAAACGGTGTCTCCAAGGCAGCATTTATCGTTGATGGTGATGATAGTGACGAGGAGGGTCAGGCCCGGTGGTGATAGAGGAGGAAGGAGTTGGGGTGGAGGAGGGAAGGAGGTCGAGGTGATTGTGGGTGATGGAGGAAAGGAGGGAGGGATAATGGCTTTGGGGTTGATGGAATTGTTTCTTCAGGCGGTGTAAAAAAGAAAAAAAGAAAGATGCAATAACGGTGGTGATCATAGCAATGATGATGATGGAAAAACTTTGAAAATAATGTCTTATCCGTTTAAACTCCAGTAGAGGATAGTATTAATCTGTGAAGAAGTCGATAAGAAAGTGATATGGAAAGCTAAAAACTTAAACAAAATGTCAGGAATACCACAGCTTTTTCCTTTTTTCAACACGAGATAGAGAGGGTTGTGTAATCTCTTCAATCTGTGAGGGGAATTTAGGCCCACATAACGAGGTGGTGTTGTTATAGTCTTGTTTGTAATCATAATTAATGTTGCTGTTAATTTAGATTAGTGTAACCTAATCATGAGTAATGTTGGGTCATAACAACTCATAACTTTGGAGATTGTAATTATAACCCAAGATATGTTATCACTATATGTATTTAAACCAAATAATTTGGTTATTCGGATTTCGTCTCGTGTGAATTTCAGTGTAGTAGAAGTCTGTCAGTCTCTGTTAAATGCCCCGACGTACGTCTAATTATTTCGTTGTAGACTTCGAAGGAAAGTAGAGTAAACCAGTATAGCGTAATATGAGACATTTAGCGATGGCAGTGTTCATTTGGCTGTCGAGGTTTGGGTGAATGACGAAGACTGAGGAATGGACATTTCTACCCACACATTCCCTAGTGTGAGGAGCGGTAGGAGAGAGAGAGAGAGAGAGAGAGAGAGAGAGAGAGAGAGAGAGAGAGAGAGAGAGAGAGAGAGGCCGTTCACCCTGGCTAGGACAAGAGGAGGAGGTCCCCGCTGTTGCTTCTCCAACCCGCCGTGATAGGATGGTGGCGTGGCAAAGCGTTGTGTGAGCCTTGGCTGTAGCGTTGGAGTAATGTTATTGCCTTTCTTATCTTGCCCTCCCATACCTCCACTGAGGTGCCTTGCTTGCTCTGTGTGTGTGTGTGTGTGTGTGTGTGTGTGTGTGTGTGTGTGTGTGTGTGTGTTTAAAGTGTGTGGGTGTACGTGTATTTGATGTAGTTTACAAGCGGAAATATATCGCGTATGTAAACAGCTTGACTGAGATTGGATTCAAATGTTCCAATGTTTTTCGGTTGTTAGACCGTGGTCCTTCAGATGTGGTAGTAAAACTACAGCCGGAATAAATCCCTCCTCTACTCACTGATGTCTTCCATTAAACCATAAATCTCTCTTACCCCCTTAGTAATCCTCCCATTAGCCCAGAAATCTGATCCCACACCCTGGGAATCCTCTCCTCCTTACGGTGTAATCTTCCCTTAAATCCCTTGTCTTCGGTATTCCTCTCAACAGTCATTAATACGGGTAATCCCGATAAGCCCCTTTAAATCCGCTAATGCTTCACAGGCAATTATTCCCTGTAGCCTCAGAACGCCCCCTACACACACTGTAGTTCTGTCACAGATCCACTTCTTTCCCCCGTTGATTGTAGGGGGTTTTTCCCCCCCTCTTATAACACCTCCATTCCTCCCTTACGATCAGTAATCCCCACCTTTACGTAGGATTTTTCAACCACCACAGAAGTTTAACGCCCTCCCTCCCCTGACACTATGGTAATCCTCCCCTCTACAGTCAGTATTTCTCCTCTACGTTCAGGGAAAATCCTCTTCTTCTCATAAATCCACCCTCACACAGTAATCCTACCTACAGCTAGTACTTATCCTCTCCACGTGTTAAATCCCATAGTTTATAAATCATGTTCCATAGTATTCCTCCCTACGGTCAGTTCATCTCCACACTGAGTAAATCCTATATAGTAATCCTACCAACAATTAGCACATCTCCTCTACATTGACTAAATCACCTTCCTTCATAAATCCCAGCCAGTAGTACAAATACGCTGAGTAAATCCCCCCCTTCCCTCATTAATCCCTCGCACTCATTAGTCATGCATTAAACCCACAGGTTCTCTCATACACAGGATTTATTTCTTTTCGTCATCTCATTCTTGCTCTCAGACTTTCCCCTCCCTAACCTGGTGACTCTTGATGTCCTCCAATATATGGACGACATCCTACACCATCGGATGGTCTGTCCTGCATCCATTAAACCTTTTCTGGTCCTCTGTCACCTTCCCTGCACTCCAGCCACACACATACCTTACGTAGACCTTAGATGTTCCTTCCCCCCCTGCGCCTAGAAATCCGTCCATACACCCATTAATCCCAATCGTCCAGATTTCCACCCTATACTCAGAAATCCGCCAGTAATCCCAGCCATCTGGATTTTCCCGCACGCCCCTCACACACACACACACACACACACACACACCAGCAGGGTAAGCCTTCCTTCGCCGCATAATAATTAGCCACGTCGCCCCTCACGGACCTCGGGAGACCTTGGCTAATTACCTCATTAGTGACCTCCCAGGCCTTAGGCTGATACTGCTGGTGGATAATTAGCCAGACGTTGGTGGATGATTAGAACATCTGGTAGGTGGATTATCCCCCCTCCTCCACCCCACAACCTTATGGGGATGGATTAACCGTATTGATGACGGTGATGGATTATCCGCAGTGATGGATTATCCGGAAAGATGATGTGAGGGATTATTTCCAGTGTTGGTGGTGGATTATCCGCACTGCTGGTAAAGGATTATCCAGAATGTGATGGATTATCCACACTGATGAATGATCTTTTCTGATGAGGATGGTGGATTATCCACACTGGTGGATTATCCACCAGCTCATGGTGGATCGACAGACAGCTGGTGGTTCTCCTTCGTATAGTGATAGACGGATTATTTCCCCATCTTCCTGAGAATTACATTACCTCCCTACTTTATTACATTACCTTTTCTGTTGGTCAGTTGCTAGTGCATTACATTAACTACCCTCTTGTATTAATTATTTGCCTGTGGATTACATTATCTTTTTAGTGTCCGTCTGCTGCTGCTGGATTACCTTAACCTTCTTCTTCATTGCCCACCTGCCTCTTGATTACATTAATCGTCCCACTTTATTGCCCATCTCGCCGTGGATTGCATTATCTTCCCTCTTGAGGTGTTGTGCCCTGTGGTCTTTGTTCCATTTGGACACAAGAGTCAGGTCTGTCCACGTAGAACATAGTCTTCACTGGTTGTATAACGCGTTCCATTCAGGAAACACCCTGGGGAGGTTGTGGGTCGCCCTGGGGAGGTTGTGGGTCGCCCTGGGGAGGTTGTGGGTCGCCCTGGGGAGGTTGTGGGTCGCCCTGGGGAGGTTGTGGGTCGCCCTGGGGAGGTTGTGGGTCGCCCTGGGGAGGTTGTGGGTCGCCCTGGGATGTGTGGGTCGCCCTGGGGAGGTCGTTGTTCGGAGTGGGGAGTTTGTGGGTCGCCCTGGGATGTCGTAGGTCGCCCTGGGGAGGTCGTAGGTCGCTCTGGGGAGGTTGTGGGTCGCCCTGGGGAGGTCGTGGGTCGCCCTGGGGAGGTCGTGGGTCAATCTGACACCAAGCAAAATTTTGCGATCCTGTTACAACTGTGATGTGTCATGCATAACTGTGTTGTTATGAGTGGGCTGAATTTCTCTTCTCATTGTGGGTCTCGGCGCTTCGCCATATACCACGATGTTCTCGTTCTCAACGTCGTTATATCATAAGCAGGAACATTGGCTTACCTTGAAGTTCCTGCCTTGATGTCTGGACATCTCATCCCTGCCTTGAAAGTCCCTTCTTTGGACGGCTCATTAAGAAAGAGTGTCAAGCCTTGGAGGGAAGAACTTTGTGTTGATGTCGCGATGACCAAGAGGACTGACTACCTTTCGAAGCCATGATGGATGCTTGGAGAGGAGGATCTCGTGAATTTCTTGAGCTCACTTATGCCCACATTTCACCTCACTTTGGTCGGTGTATCGTCCCCCACCACACTCTCCGTGCTTGCCCCCCCTAACCTAACCTAACCTCCTCTTCTGTACCTTCTCATTCACCCGCCTCGTAGGTGCATGACCTGGTCAAACACGAAGGGACACCAGTGTGTCTGAATGCCTCCAGAATCAGTTATTTTCTCAGCGATGTCGAGGTAAACATGGGAGCAGTTCGTTGATTATTTGGGCTGTCTTTCCTTCTCTAGTTTCCACCCCACCCCCCCAGCATCACGGGGGAATGTCAAGGAGACTCGTCTGTTTTAAGAAATACCATCGACCCAGCTCACACACTTTTGCCTTCATCTAAAATTCCTTTGTCGACAGAAAGCGAGGGCGAACGTTAAGTTAAAACCTCGGAAGGCCATTAAGACCTGTCTCCAGAACCTGAAAATATTGTCCTTAATCGATGGTTCACACCGACGCCTGTGGGGGGGGGGGGCTGCTGTGGCCTGGGAAGGGGTGGTAGTGTAGGGGGAGACGGGGAAGGGGGTTGTGTGGAGGCCTAGGAAAAGGAAAGGGGGAGTGCAAGAAGGGGAGGACTAGGGTGGGGGAGACGAGGGGGATCAGGCCTGGGGAAAAGTTAGTAGAGGGGGAAGGGAGGGAGGGAAAGTGAGGGGGAGGGGGGGAGGGAAGAGAGGGGAGAGGACACAGGCCTGGGTGAGAACCTCCTTACAGCGAGACACACACACACACACACACACACACACGCTGGGGGAGGGAGAGTGAGGAGAAGGGCTGAATTATATATGATCCTGTGTCCCCCACAGGAGCTCAAAGTTCCAAGGAATTTGCGCCTCGGAGAAAGGAAGAAAAAAAAATTTACGCCATGAAATATTTGGCCACCGTCGTGCGTACGCCGGAGAGCCACAGAAAGCGTATCGAGCGTGAAGAAAACCACGTCCTTTGGTTTTTCGGACTTTATTTTGTACTTGATTTAAGGACGTGTCGGTCATCGGCTGGTCCGTGCTTGATTGACTTACGTCGTCATCGTAGCTTAGTAGACATTTAGGATCTTGTGTCCGTCCGTGCATTCGTCTGTACGTCCTTCCTTTCGTCCGTCCATTCGTCCGTCTATTCCTCCCTACGTTCGTCCGTCCGTTCGCCCCTTCGTCCGTCCCTTCGCCCATTCGTCCGTCCCTTCGCCCATTCGTCCGTCCATTCGCCCTTTCGTCCTTCAATTCGTCCTTTCGTCCGTTCGTTCTTCCATTCGTTCGTCCGTCCGTGGGGAGCCTCACCCTGGTTTAGTGACGATGTGTCTGACGTGACTAGTTATGGTCAGATGAAGAGCATCAAGTTATATATTGTACACAAGCTGTTTAATGATGCAAGACCCATAACTCTACCTCGCATTTTGCCGTGGTTTAAGTCCCTTATACATAGTAGGTTTAACCTGGAAACTTAACCTGGATCATAACTTGAGGAAGATAATCTCCATCCTTGGCCCTGGAACGTATTGTAGCTGTTCTGGATGTTTTCCAGATAATATTTCCAGCCTTTCTTATTTCACGCTCAGTAACCATGCTGTACTCCAGGCGACACAGGTGTTCTGTGGAACACCCCCCCCCCACCCCCCCATCTTGTGGAGAGATGAAAGGGAATGTGTGTGGGTGGAGAACTTAGGTTAGGTATATGGAGAACTTAGTTTAGGTATGTGGAGAACTTAGGTTAGAGATGTGGAGGACTTAGATGTGTGGAGAACTTAGGTTAGGTATGTGGAGAACTTAGATGTGTGGAGAACTTAGGTTAGAGATGTGGAGAACTTAGGTTAGAGATGTGGAGAACTTAGTTTAGGTATGTGGAGAACTTAGGTTAGGTATGTGGAGAACTTAGATGTGTGGAGAACTTAGGTTAAGTGTGTGAAGTTGAAGAAGTTCTCCTTTACGATGCTCTACTTCTAAGCTCATATCGGCTTACTTCCACTTAGAATGATGTTAATGAAGAGTAGAAAGTATAGATGATTATGGATGATTGCCTCCAGCGATGTAATTACCTATCTTAACTACACAAGGAGGGCGTTTTACACTCGTAGGGGGGGCCCCCATATCTCTCGAACAGCCTCTACTGTCATACAGATTTTTACAAGTTTGTATGATACTTAAATTAACCTCTCTGTTTTTCAGCTTATCCCATTCGTCAACTACTCATAAATCACTGAATTACCTGTTGTATCTATTTTGTGAAGTTTTTTTCTTCATTTCCTGTTAAGTTCTCTGGTTGATCTATCCGCACACCTTTTGTTGAACTGTTGACTGTCTTTGACATCACTCTTGGTTGAAAAGCTTAAAGGTTTTCATTAGGTTACCTTCCACACTTCTCTCTTCTCTCTCACGGACAAATTCATGGCTTCTAAGCCTTCCCCTGTAACAAGCACTCTTAATTCATGTACCATCTTTGTAACATGCCTCTGTACCTTCTCCAGTAGCTCTTTGGACTTATTAGGTGCAGTGGCCAAACTTGAGAAGCATATTCTACTCCTGTCCTTGATGTTGGATGGGTACAACTTGTTGATTATTTCCTCATCCATCCACTGTGATGCTGTGCTAATATTGCCAGCAATCAGTTCGGTTTCTTTACCCTTCTTCTGGCAACAGGTCAGGGACGATGTCAACTCCCAAACCTCTGCCACATATCAGTTCCCCTGCTTCGTCTTTCCTGCTGGATGATGTTCATATTGAGGCCTGACACCGTGTCCCATCCTCATGACTGTACGTGGACTCGGGTTGAATTTCATCGGCCAGTCGTCAGACCAGCTTTGAAGTCTGTCCGTGTGTGTATGTGTGATTGCTACTCTTTTATGTGTGTGTCTATGTGTTATGGGGACAGTGTTTTACACTCGTACTGCCCTGTCTCTTACCCTTGTGTGTGTGTGTGTGTGTGTGTGTGTGTGTGTGTGTGTGTGTGGAAGGGGGTCTTTATTAATGGACTGGTTGTGTCTGTTCAGGGCAATGACACAAGGTTTTGCTGCATGACGTAGCCAGTGATGCGGGGGGGAGGGGGGTGTTGTCTGGGGACCTCAGTAATGTATGGGGACTAGTACAGTGCGTGTGGTGTGTAAACATTCGGGTCCAATGGATTTTAGAGACCATTGGCATCCTGAAATGTAATTAATTAATGTTTTAAGACATATGAGAATCAGGGAATATACTCTTACCTTTTAAATGAGTGGGACTTTATATACGAATGTTTGCCTGTGAAGTCGATTTGAACCAGGAGGTATTCTGTGTATGTTAGGTGACCAGGAATGTTATGGTGTAATGGTTCATGGGATTTGGTGATTTCCAGATGGCAAAGATTCTGGTGAGGTAGCTTGTTCTCAAGACCGAAGATACCACTGGGTGATGGTCCCATGATGTCAGTAGTTTCGTGTTGGAAAGTGGTTAATGGTTCCCATACCCTTCGAGCTCAGCGGTACGACCCTTGGGTATGATGACATGACCCTTGACCCGACCCTGAATGGCTCAGTCGAAGGTTTTATCAGCTTTACCCAAAGGTCGGTTACGCCTTTGTGTTCAAGAGGCTGCGTAAATTTCTGTCGAAGTTGGTCCTTTATTGTGAGGCGAGGAAGACATAATAAAAGAGAAACAACTACATATATTAAGAGGTTGAGAGGAAATGAAAAAAACCTGCCTTTTCAAAAAGGTTCCAGGTCAAAATTGTTCGTAAACACATGAGAAGGGAATTAAGAGTTTTAAAGTTACGACGTGTAAGGAAAGAAGTAGATATCAGAACGTCTCGGTAAGTTACCATATCATAAAGAGTGATTTCGGTTTTTGGTTTCCCAATCGTCATAAGCTTATATACTGACGAAATCGTAAGTGAACGAGGATATATGGAAACGCGAAGATCGAAGTGGACCTCAGTGCTCAGCAGATATCATTATGGGGCAGGAGAACCGATAGGGGTGGAGGTAACACACACACACACACACACACACACACACACACACACACAAGTGGTTAGGAGAAAGAGTAAGAGAGATAAGTGGTTGTAATATCCCTCGTTCCGTCATTAGGTAGATGGGTGACTGGGCAGGTACGATGAATATTCCATGAGTTCGATGTTGATGGATGGTGACACAGTGAAGCAGTTTCATAAAGGGTTGTTTGTCATTAAGGGAGAAACTGGGCAGTATGGCCGGCGCTCTCGAGTCTTGCTTTATGGCAATACGCTTGTCAAGATAATTGGTTTGGAAAGGTCGGGACATGCGAGATCCTTTAGTGTTGATTTAGTCACAGGAAGGGAAAATGAATGGTAGGAAATGATGATTAATGATGGTGAGGTACAAGGCAGAGTTTTGAGGTACGAGGCAGAATTGTGAGGTACGAGGCAGAATTGTGAGGTGCAAGGCACAGTTGTGAGGTACAAGGCAGAATTGTGAGGTGCAAGGCAGAATTGTGAGGTACAAGGCACAGTTGTGAGGTACAAGGCAGAATTGTGAGGTACAAGGCAGAATTGTGAGGTACAAGGCACAGTTGTGAGGTACAAGGTAGAATTGTGAGGTACAAGGCAAAATTGTGAGGTACAAGGCACAGGTGTGAGGTACAAGGTAGAATTGTGAGGTACAAGGCAGAATTGTGAGGTACAAGGCACAGTTGTGAGGTACAAGGTAGAATTGTGAGGTACAAGGCAAAATTGTGAGGTACAAGGCACAGGTGTGAGGTACAAGGTAGAATTGTGAGGTACAAGGTAGAATTGTGAGGTACAAAGCAGAATTGTGAGATACAAGGCAGAAGAAAGGCTTAAAAGAACATTAGTTTTTTTTACCGAAATGAAAAACAGATTAAATACTGCCTTACTACATTGTCAAAAACAGAATTCGAAAGAAAATATTTGTGTATGAAACGAGATATGATTATTTTGCTTCAGAATAGTATATGACTCGACACAAATCTAGCGGAAAAAAGTGACAAACTTTTGAAGGTCGTGAACCATATATTCAATTACCTTTCCCTCATTGTAAGGTGTTACTCCCCAAAGATGTATTTCATGTGCGAAGGAGAAGGAAATTGCTTCTTATTGACAGGTATAACACCACCTTCTTTCCCCAAACAGCGAGGGCGAGAAATTCTCTCCCGTCTTTCATCTCTTCTACCCCCTGTAGGCTCTCTGCCTGGAAGAGACTGGACCACAGACACCTGAGTTGGTCTGGTTAGCTTCCTCCACACAGTCTATTTCTCTTATAATTCATTTTTCCTTTTCATCCCAGCTGACCGAGGTTTGGGGGCATGTTTTGGTTTGTATGATGCCAGTTATCATATATATATATATATATATATATATATATATATATATATATATATATATATATATATAAACCAGGTGTAATATTTTTTACTCTGATAGAATAGTATTATTAGAGAAATGAAGATAGTGAAGGGAAAATGAATTTTGTGATACATTATGTTTAATTAAGCCTTGGCTACAGTTCAAGACGTTAATTCAGCGAATAACGGATGTGTTCGTCTCTTGTATTGGTCGTGACGTATTGTGAACGTAAGACTTCATCATCCCCCTGGTGGAGAATTAAGGAAGCACTTGGCTAACCCTGTTCTCTGTTGGTTAACAGGAAAAGAGAAGGATTTATACACGTAAAAGTGTGGGTGACTGGTCTGTTGCAGAAGTGGTTCTTGGAAGCAGTGCTTTTAACCCCCCTGAGGTCTGATGTGTGTGTGTGTGTGTGTGTGTGTGTGTGTGTGTGTGTGTGTGTATGTGTGTGTGTGTGTGTGTGTGTGGCGTGGTTTGAGTACTGTACAAGACCGGTCTATTCTGGTGTTTGATTACATGTTACCTAACAGCAGTTTTCTGTTTACTTACATGTCTCCACAGAGAGAGAGAGAGAGAGAGAGAGAGAGAGAGAGAGAGAGAGAGAGAGAGAGAGAGAGAGAGCAGTTGGGCCACACCAACCTCTCTTGACATCTAATTTGTTTTAGTCCTTTTCCTCTTGATTTTTTTTTTCTAATCCTCGGCTAAATTACATTAGAGTCCGCAGGGGGGAAGGAAGATGGGGAGTAGAAGCTGTGATGGGGAGTGGCTAGAGGAGGGGGGGATGGTGCAGGGGAGATGGGGAGAAATAGTGGGTGGACTGGAAGTGGGGAGATAAATTTTGAGGGAAGGGTGATTGGAGAGAGAGAGAGAGAGAGAGAGAGAGAGAGAGAGAGAGAGAGAGTGTTAGGTGATTGGGGAGGTAAAGTTTTACGGAACATGAGAGAGAGAGAGAGAGAGAGAGAGAGAGAGAGAGAGAGAGAGAGAGAGAGAGAGAGAGAGAGAGAGAGAGAGAGAGAGAGAAGTGTATTTAAGGTTAATGGGGGAGGAAGCTAAGAGGGAATGTATATAGGGATGTAACTGGAGAGAAGGAGTTACAGGGAGTCTATGGTAAGATTTTGGCCCCATGAGCACGACGGTACGGCCCTTGAGCACGACGGTACGGCCCTTGAGCACGACGGTACGGCCCTTGAGCACGACGGTACGGCCCTTGAGCACGATGGTACGGCCCGTGAGAACAACGCTACGACCCTTAGGTATGATGGCCTGGCCTTTGACCGTCATATTCAGGGGTCGTACCGTCTCGCTGGACTGACGTACCGTTGTGCTCAACCCAAGTACCGCTGTCCCCAAGCCTCGTACTGTGGTGCTCAAGGCTCGTACCGTCATGCCTTAGGAGCTGAGTAAGAGTAATGAGAGCGAAATCACAATAAGACACATAACTGTAGCGTGTGGCTCGGAATGGACCTTAAAATCCACAGAATCATATTGTAAGGAGGGGACAGATTCAAAACAAATATCATGAGGTCGTGGTCGAAAAGAAATCCTTCTTAATTAGTTTTCTTCTGTAGTTTATACTCTCATTAACCTTCCTCCATTGTTTGCCCAGCATTTGTTAGACGTAACATTTAATTTCGCATTTATTCCCTGGCTATATGAATGTTAAGTGGTAATGTATGAGCGAAAACGTCTTGTATGGTGGATGAATGTATTGACGAGTGTGGTGGAGTGGGGTGGAGTGGGGTCGCCTGTGGTAGAAGGCACCACCCCCACACCAGGTGGTGAATGAATGCGAAGGGAGGTAGTTTTGCACTGATGCCATGTGATATTTACTGTTGTCTCGAGTTGAAGTGGAGACACTGAGTCATATTTCAGAGAGAGAAAAGGTAAGATAAACTCACAATTTCTGTTGCACCAGAAGAGGAAAGTGTGATCAAATCTGTATCTCTATCCAGTTTTCTTACAACTTTCAGATTTCAGTCTGTCTTATTCAGTAATGATTGTGTAGTGGGTGTTGTCTTTGCTGTATCAATATTCTATATGTTTATTACTGGAAAATACTGATGTCGATGGATTTGATATGGTCGCCATTAAGAGTGGAACCATGGGTTTTGAAAGACATCACTGGGTGGTTTCGTAATCTTGTTGACTCAGTGAAATTACTGCTGGTCATTAGTTCCCATACGTTTTCTAGAATATGAGGACTTTGTGTGGATAGTTAGAATAGTATTTCACTAGCTTTTTCCTCAGTGGATGTGCTGTCCATTGTGACCTGAGAAATGGGACATATTTTACCATCGTTTCCTCTTCGTTTATCTTGTAGTGTGGGCGAAGACGTATTTACTGTCTTCCTGATTTATTATCGTTCCGTTTTTTAAGAGGTTGTTGAACCTCAATCACCTCATTACACCAAGAAGTCCGTCCATTCCCTTCGCCATGCCACCAGCCTTCTACCTCTCCCTCCATTTTCAAGCCACTAACTTCTACCCCTCCCTCCACCACCAAGACACCAACTTCTAACCCCTCCCTCCACCACAGAGACACCAACTTCTAACCCCTCCCTCCTCCACCAAGACACCAACTTCTAACCCCTCCCTCCTCCACCAAGACACCAACTTCTACCCCTCCTTCCACCACCAAGCCACCAGCCTATACTCCTTCCCTCATCCATACCACAAGCCACAACCCATCCTTTCACTAAGTCACCAACGTCAACTTTTCCAGATGCCCATATAAGAATGCTTGAACACACTTGAAACTTACAAAACCTTCACACTTAGTCTACGGGAGACGTGACCTCAGCATGAAGTTAACTCAACTGAAAGGGAGGAAAAATTACCACTGAAGTACATGGTAAAGTTGTCTTTAAAGTTGTAAGCTTCGTTAAGTGTGCATTAGGAAGTTGGCGTCAGGAGCAAACGAACGATGGCCTCACTTGCACACACATCCAGTCTCACGATGTAATGGGAAATGTTCTCAATGTAGCGACTACCATCCATCAGCTGACCCCAAAAGACGAATCCAGTGTTTACCTTGACCGCTTCATATACCCTGGTTAAACTAGCTGACCCTCCATAGCTCCACATTTACCACGTCGATCTGATAATTTCGATGCCATGCATGACTCTTACCCTTGTATATATATATAATATATATATATATATATATATATATATATATATATATATATATATATATATATATATATATATATATATATATAGGGTAATTGGAAAATTGCTAAATGTGGTGAGTTTTAACTTGGAGCGTAGAGCATATGTGAAAGTCGGAATAAAGGAAGGTGAGTGGTTCTCGGTGAGTGGTTCCATAATGTACGATGTCACTTTGGTCATCCCTGGGAATAAGATAAAGGAAATACAGCCTCTGTACCTTAGGGTTCCGTGCCGAAGAAGGTGACTATGAGGATCGGGGATGCGGGTCTTCGTCTCATTTATCATCATTTTCTAAAAGTATGGAAGGATGATCATTAGTAGGAGCCAAGCGAGGATTTTACGTCTGAGATCTAGTTATCTGTTCGTGACGCTAGGACGCTGAGGCTAGGAAAAAAAGAGGGATGTTTAGCTCGGTTGTCTACCTCGTTCCAAATGAGTCTGTTCTGGTCTATGTGTGGTCGAGTCTGTTTTCATACGCGTGTATGTCTAGCGTCGAGCGTGTTCACGTCTGTTGTAGTTTCCCGACCGGGAGTGAAGCCTGGTCACTCTGGAATTTTTCCCACAACAACTCGTCTAGTTTTTGGACTATCCGACAGCCGTCCAGGTCTGTGTTTTTTTTTCCTCGTCGGGTCAAAGAAGGAGAAAAGAAAACGAGATCAGGAGTTTCAAAATGTCAGATTTCCTATTTCATTTTGTCGTTTTTTTTTCGTGGTCGATCATTTATTTTTTTTCTTTTTCTTTTGGTCTTCGAGAGACGAACGTGAATGGATTGATACGTGTGGCGTTATTTTTTTTTTTGTCATATTTTTTGTAGTGCAGTTAAGATGGGAGGACGAAGGGAGGAGGAAGAGTTTTTATTATACCGTCGTGCATCAGAGAGCAGAGAGGCGCCTTTGTCGCTTGATATACATATTAGTTGCATGAATAGTGACGTGGGTTTCTCTCTCTCTCTCTCTCTCTCTCTCTCTCTCTCTCTCTCTCTCTCTCTCTCTCTCTCTCTCTCTCTCTCTCTCACACACACCACAGGTACCCTCTGTCGTGGTGACCGACTGCTGAGAGTATGTGACAAGGTAGTTGCATGAATTTGCATAGTGATGAAGAGGAAATTCATTTCGTTGGCTGCAACTCATGAGTGCTGAATGATGCGAAGTTCCGATTTGTATCATGTAAGCCGAAGGCAAAGTGGTATAGGCATAGAACGTTTTGCAAACGATAATTTATTGTATTTTTGCAAACTCTATGAGGTATTTTGTATTACTTATTTATATAAAACAAGTAAAGGAACGTAAGGAAGCACCGATGGGTTGCTATTTAATTCTTCGAAAATCATCTTCCAAAAAGCAAAATCTTTTTTTTTCAGGTCTGCTGTGGCAAAAAGTTTCCCCCCCCCTCATTAATGTTCAGACATCACACGTTAAAGTCAGTGCAAATAACCCGAGTGAACGTATTGTACTCTGGTGATGCAGGCGTGAGTGTGACACCACACACGAGTGTGAGCCTGGCAGGGACGGAGGGAGAAGGGCTGCTGTTGACCTCCTGGATGAGGGTGGAAGTATGATGGGCAATTGGCAATGACGAGAGGACGGTAGTTGGGAGATAAAGAAAGCGCGGAAAATGGTGTTGATTGTTTATCTTTTTTGGTATTCTAGCTGGTGTTAGGTTCATTTCTTGCCAGTTGCGTCTCTCTCTCTCTCTCTCTCTCTCTCTCTCTCTCTCTCTCTCTCTCTCTCTCTCTCTCTCTCTCTCTATATATATATATATATATATATATATATATATATATATATATATATATATTATCCCTGGGTATAGGGGAGAAAGAATGCTTCCCACGTATTCCCTGCGTGCCGTAGAACGCGACTAAAAGGGGAGGGAGCGGGGGGGCTGGAAATCCTCCCCTCCCATTCTTTACTTTTCCAAAATAGGGAACAGAGAAGAGGGGCAAGTGAGGATATTCCCTTTAAGGCTCAACCCTCTGTTCTTAACGCTACCTCGTTAAAGCGAGAAATGGCGAATATGTATGAAAAAGAAATGATCTTCAGTTTTCTTCCTATCGTTCATACAAAAGTGAAAAGATGTGAAATTGAACACGAAAGAAAACGAGAAATTTCGACCGTCACTGTACAAGATCAGAGATAACAACCGTTGACAAATGTTTTACATATTGTAACAATGAATCATGAAGCGAGGTTCCCTCCACCCCCCACCCTCCCTCCCTCCCTCCCAACACTTACAGCGCGGGAAAGGAACATTAGTATGAATTAAAGATGAGGGGGGAGGGAAGAGGGTAGGAAAGTCATACTCGAAGGGCAGCCAGTGAAGCGAAGGCCTCTCTCCCCCCAATCTTCCCCTCCCCCCCCCTCCACCCTCACACACACACACACACACACACACACACTTCTCGGACCCTCCCCCTTCAGTATGAGGAAGGGGTAGGTCATGAAGAGTCATAGGTAATGGTAGAAGATAAAGGAAGGGAATAAAGAGAGGAAAGTGGAGAGGTCGATTACTACTACCCCACAGACGTCAGCCGATTAAAGGGAGGAGAAAGAGAGAGAGAGAGAGAGAGAGAGAGAGAGAGAGAGAGAGAGAGAGAGAGAGAGAGAGAGAGAGAGAGAGAGGTAGCCAGGGCGTGGAAGTAGGAAGGGAGTGGCAGGGAAAGATGGAATGGGATGGCGAGAAGTGATCATGGTTAGACAGGGGAAAGGGGCGGGTGACGTGGAAGGAGATGGTGTTGCTGGTCGGGAGGTAGAGAGTATATAGGAAAGCTAAATAACTGAAGATCTGATCGCCTGTGACAGCATTATCTGCTGGAGGACATATGACAGAAGACCTGATGGTCTGTGTCGCTGTTATCTGCTGGAGCCATAACAGAAGACCTGATGGTCTGTGATGACGTTATCTACTGGAGGACAGTACATGGGAAAGCCAGATAACAGAAGACCTGATGGTCTGTGATGATGTTATCTGCTGGAGGACAGTACATGGGAAAGCCAGATGACAGAAGACCTGATGGTCTGTGATGACGTTATCTGCTGGAGGACAGTGCATGGGAAGCCCAGATGACAGAAGACCTGATGGTCTGTGATGATGTTATCTGCTAGAGGACAGTGCATGGGAAAGCCAGATAACAGAAGACCTGATGGTCTATGATGACGTTATCTGCTGGAGGACAGTACATGGGAAAGGCAGATGATTTTATATCCCTTAAGTCTGTCTTCTTAAAGTTTATTTCTGAGTGGCTGAGTTCGTTTTGTTGTTCGTCTTTGTATTCGTTCTAGGTTTAAGCCACCTTTTAACAAATTTTGGTGAGCAGGCTTGAATGACTATAGTACGTGTGGTTTGACCCGGGCTTTGTAAGGACTAGACATGTTGTATGATGACTTATAGTTTCTATATCTATAAGAGATGTCAAGGGTGGAGGAGGAATTATTCTTTATATAGGAGATGTCTGCACGGTACCAGGCATGGTTTAATGACGGCCAGGTTTTAGTTGTAGGAGGAACGCGTGAAGTGGCAGAGGGAAAGAAAGGAGCCTCAGGGGGTGAGAGGAAGAGAGAGAGAGAGAGAGAGAGAGAGGAGGGAGAGAGAGAGAGAGAGAGAGAGAGAGAGAGAGAGAGAGAGAGAGAGAGAGAGAGAGAGAGACTCTACTGAGGGAGGGAGAGGACGTAATTTTTAGCGAGGAACATGAAAGACAAATGATGCAGGAGGCGGGAGCAGGAGGGAATGGTAGGAATGTGGAGGGCGCTACAGTAGGGAGGAGGGGGGGGAGGTACCCACCCACCTCCGTCAGATATGGTCACACGCACACACACACACACACACACACACACACACACACACACACACACACACACACACACACACCGAGCGCCCGGCTGAAAATACTTAAAAGCCTCTGAAAATACTCATAAGTCTCCCTTCATGTATTAGTCCTAGGTAACTGATCCAAGACGAAGGAATCTATAATAAAGGTCTCAGAAACCTGAAATTTCATACAGAATGACGTGACAACTGTAATGTATCTATATGAAAGTAATAACGTTTAGCAACACTGAAAACAAAAGAAGACGTGGCAGAAGCGTAGACTTTGGTACTGTTTTGACCGAGACCTTTGGAATCCCACAGTTCAGAGGTTGCCTTCAGATTGGGTCGTAAATCCCAAGATTATGTTTTTAAGTTCCCCCCCAAAGGTTAGAGAAGAAAGCCATTTTCTGTGATTGGGTCCAAAATGGCTCTTTGGCATGACTGCGTCTCGAGGTAGTGAGACTGGGGAATATGAGGTATTCATAATCATTATCCCTCGACTTGTGATGTTTCACAGGTGATAGCATATGTCATTTCCCTCATGTCGGGTTCCTATCTATACCTCGTGATGGTGCAAGTGGGAGGGGGTGGTGATAATGCTGGACACTTGGGGAAATTTATATTGATGAGAAAAATCCAAGAATTTCGTCTTTAAATGATTTCGAAATAATGCATATAAAGAAAATGATATTCATATCGTATGATGTGATAGATTAGATTTCCTGGTCGTTTATTTAAGTAATGAGATTAGATTTCCTGGTCGTTTATTTAATTGAAGTAATGTAATCTAGGGCGAAAAAAAAAGAGGAGTGACATTGGTTATAACTGGGGTTTTTTTTTTTTCCATTTCGCTATTGAGGAATTGAATGGCTTCTGCATCCTGGGATACTGGAACATCCCATCTTACCCCAGAACTTCTACCATCCATGAACCATCTACAATCCTCACCTTCCCTAAGCCAGAGTATCTGTTCCCACCCATCCACACTCCTCAGTCTCCTATCCCACATCCTTCTGCCCCGTACTTCCTATCCCTCTCCCTCTGGCCCTTTACCCTTCCACAACCTGCCTATCCCACCTCTCTCTCTCTCTCTCTCTCTCTCTCTCTCTCTCTCTCTCTCTCTCTCTCTCTCTCTCTCTCTCTCTCTCTCTCTCTTCCTTTACCCATCTACACTCCTTACCCTTCTGTCCCACATCATCCTCTGTCCTCACCCTCCTGTCCCATACCATCCACCGTCCTCATCCTCTATCCTCACCCTCCTGTCCCATACCATCCTCTATCCTCACCCTCCTGTCCCATACCATCCACCCTCCTCATCTTCTATCCTCACCCTCCTATCCCATGCTATCCTCTATCCTCCCCCTTCTCGCCCCGAGCCACAATTACTGGTGGTCTGTGTGGTAGGCAGGAGGTATTCCGCCCGGGGTGGCCATTCATTGATTGATTTAGGAGGACACTGGAGAGAAAACGGAGAAATATATGTTGATTTTTTTACTTTCAAAGAAGAAGAAAAAGAAAAGGAGAAGGGTGTTTGATCATCTTTGTTTTTGTTGTTGCTTTTGTTTGTTGTGTATTTTCGAGTTAATTCATATGGTCTGTATACGTGTGTGTTTTTGTGTAGGTGTATGTGTATTGATATTTCTGTTCGTCGTGGACGTGTATGTATACATGCATGTGTCTTGGTGTGCCTTTCTTGTTGTGTGTGTGTGTGTGTGTGTGTGTGTGTGTGTGGTAAGCTTTCTTATGTGTGTTCTTATGTTGATATTTTTTATTGTATGTTTTTCTTTTTTTCTTTTTATCTTTACATTTTCTTGAAACAATTTAAAGAATCATGTAAACCTCCAGATGTGAAGTATTATGTTAAAGATGAGCGACTAACTCGCGACCATTTTAAGTGATACAATTGTTTTATGAACTGATGAAACCCACTGCAGGCACACAGGCCCCTGATGCATTCCACACAGGACATATTCTCCTCTTGCTCTCATGCTCCCACTGAATACATGTAAACATTTGACCTATAGCTGGCAATCACCACCTCAGACCAGACTACAATATGTCTTCTCTCCGAGTCCACCCGACCGCCCCCTTAGGCGGACGTGGCTGAATATCTGAGATCCGTGGGTTTCCCAAAATAAGAAAAAAGGACTTCGTCTTCCTTTTCTTCCTAACTAATTAATATTTTCAGTACTTTTCATCCCTCTGATCCACCCACATCTTCCTTGTCACCAGCATAACCTCACAAATTACATCGTCCCAGTATATTCCTTACATGCAGTTGATTCAGTCTATGTATATGGGAGAATTATGAACTGAAGACTTGAGTTTGCTTCCATATAGAACTGTGATGTCTGGATTTTATCTATTACTCTTATTATACTTTCTGGACACGAGCTGATGGTCTAGTGAATGTGAATGGATAGAATGATAATATATGAGGAAGGAGCAGAGGCAGGCCCGTGTGTGGTATGAGTAATGAGTATCTCATGGTTTGGTGAGTTACGTCGGGAAAAAAAGGGTGGTTTCCGGTTGTTATCAGTGAGGGACCTTACTGGTGATAAAGTGATTGGGGTAAGTTAGGAAGGGGAGCATTATGGTATGATCCTTGAGTTCGAGGGTACGATCCTTGAGCAGGACGGGACGACCCTTGAGTAGGATAGGACGACCCTTGAGCAGGACGGAACGACCCTTGAGCACGACGGTACGTTGCTTGAAAACGGTGGAACGACACTTGAACAGGGCGCTACAATGCTTGAGCAAAACGGGACGACCCTTGAATACCACGCGACGACTCTTCAGCAGGACGGTACGACCCTTGAGCAAGGTGGTCCCATGCTTCACCAAGATAAGTACGACCCCTGAGTACGCTGAAACGACGTGTGATCCAGACGGTATACGAAAGACAAAACACTGAACCATCAGCGTTATGTGTGTATTGACGTTTGATGGATGAGGCTGAAAAAAGAAACGCTCTTGCCTCTTTAATGGACCTGGTAAACTCAACAGGGACAGTAAGATGTGCACAGAACTTGGCACTTGCCTCAGAGTATTACAGACCATAGAAGACCTTCAAGCTCAGAGAAGGAGGAGGAGGAGGAGGAGGAGGAGGAAGAGGTTGAAGCCGCCACCACGACCACCGCTACTGCTGCTGCCAACTCCTCAGGCACCGGAGGGTAGTGGAGTGTGTAGAGGAGGGGAATAAGTGCCTTTGTGTCTTAAAGAGAAAAGAAGGTTCCCCGATTTATTGTCTGGACATAATCTACTGATTTTTTTTCCTTGATCTCCCGTGGTCCTGCACGGTCTCACAGGGGAGCGAGGGAGTCGGATGTTTTTGTGATTATGTAAATCTTTGATTGTTTCGTCTCCTTCGTGTGTAGTGCACGTATGATGTTATCTGGCTGGACCCCACTGAGGTCGACGGTACGTTCCTTGAGCACGATGGTATGATCCTTGAGTATAAGACGGTACGTTCCTTGAGCACGACGGTACGATCCTTGAGTATAAGACGGTACGTTCCTTGAGCACGACGGTACGATCCTTGTGTATAAGACGGTACGTTCCTTGAGCACGACGGTACGATCCTTGAGTATAAGACGGTACGTTCCTTGAGCACGATGGTACGATCCTTGAGTATAAGACGGTACGTTCCTTGAGCACGATGGTACGATCCTTGAGTATAAGACGGTACGTTCCTTGAGCACGATGGTACGATCCTTGAGTATAAGACGGTACGTTCCTTGAGCACGATGGTACGATCCTTGAGTATAAGACAGTACGTTCCTTGAGCACGACGGTACGATCCTTGAGTATAAGACAGTACGTTCCTTGAGCACGACGGTACGATCCTTGAGTATAAGACAGTACGTTCCTTGAGCACGACGGTACGATCCTTGAGTATAAGACAGTACGTTCCTTGAGCACGACGGTACGATCCTTGAGTATAAGACAGTACGTTCCTTGAGCACGACGGTACGATCCTTGTTTATAAGGACGGTACGACCCCTGAGCATGACGTTACGACCCTCGAAGGCCAAAGGTTACATGTTCATGTGTTGTGTAGTGGTAGAGGAATCCTTCGGTCTTGTTCCATGGTGGCACGAGACGTTTGTTAACATGACCTTGGGTCATGGCATACATAGTAGGTGATACTGAGTGTTCGTAGTAGCAGGAGTAGTAGCAGAAGTAGTAGTAGTAGTAGTAGTAGTAGTAGTAGTAGTAGTGGTAGTAGTAGTAGTAGAAGTAGTGATGAATAGTAGCAGAACTAAGAATTATATTATCATTATTATAATTATTGTTATTATCATTATTATTATTATTATTATCATTATTATTATTATTATTATTATTATTGATATTATTATCACTTTGCCTTAGAATAAACACTATCTAAACTAATATTGATCATTATTCGCTCCGACATGAAAGTTCGGTTGACACAATAGAGGACATTAAGCTGTGTTGCTTACGTCCCTCAGCGCGGGATGGG
This sequence comes from Panulirus ornatus, assembly GCF_036320965.1. Taxonomy (NCBI): domain Eukaryota; kingdom Metazoa; phylum Arthropoda; class Malacostraca; order Decapoda; family Palinuridae; genus Panulirus; species Panulirus ornatus. The sequence continues at coordinate 15,582,847 of NC_092225.1, forward strand.
TCAGCAGCCGGAGAGGGAGGGAGAGACAGTCATGCCCTGGCAGTGTGTGTGGTGGTGTTGGCGGGGCTGGCTGAGACCACTGGTGGGGGAGAACCCTTTGTTCGTATGTCCCACTGTTTTGCGTCTCACAGAATTGTACCTCTTCCTTCGCTTCTCTTCGTCCTTCTCCTCTCTTCTTCTTCTTCTTCTCCTTCTTCTTGTTCTTCTTCTTCTTCTTCTTCTTCTTCTTCTTCTTCTTCTTCTTCTTCTTCTTCTTCTTAATGTCTTTCTTTTCTTTTAACTTTCTTTTTTTCTTTTCGTCTTTCTTCTTCTTCTTCTACTTCTTCTTCCTCCACCTTACTCTTTTCGTCCGTTTCCCCACCTTCTCTTCCACATCCTCTACTACTACTACTACTACTATTGTTGTTGCTGCAGTTTCTACACCTTCCACTATCATTATCACTATTAAAACTCCTCATGACATCTCATCCAGCAACTCTTTCCATCCTTGACTTTCCCTTCCTCCTCCTCCTCTCCGACTTTCTCTTCCATCTCCGTGTGAGGACAACAGTAGAACATACAGTTGTTAGTCCAAAGATACGTCTAACCTTTTCAAATACGACTTTACGACCCTTAAGCTCGACTGAACCTTTGTTTATAAGTGACAAGGCAGAGTGGACCTAAGGGTCGTACCTTTGTACTCAAGGGTCGTATCGTTGTGCTCAAGGGTCGCACCGTTGTGTTTAAGGGTCATACTGTTGTGCTCAAGGGTCGCACCGTTGTGCTAATGAGTCATACCATTATGCTCAAGGGTTGTACCGTTGTGATCAAGGGTCGTACCGTTGTGATCAAGGGTCGCAACGTCAATTTCAAAAGGTTGTATCGTTTTGCCTAAAGGGTTTAAATAGATACATGCATAATGACTCTAACTTCAACCCCATTATGTACTTACATGATTTACCTTATTTCACCATCTAATCACACACACTGCTTCTGGAATAAGAAAAAGCCTCGTAGCATTGGGGAATATAAGGGGTCAGATCACGTTCTGTAAAATAAGGAGAAAATCCCTTACATCCAGATGGCTAGGTAAATTCTTCTGCTATTTGTATTCATACACGTCCAACCCTACTCTTCTCTTCATGGACCCCATCCATCATGTATGAGTTAGGTGGGCTGTCTGTGTATCCTAGTTTAATAGGTTTTTCTCAAAGGAATTAAGTATTTAGGAACCCATCAGTCTGAATCCGGAAAAAGCCAAAGGGCCAAACCATTGTTTTTCAATTGGCATCACCAAGTAACCGTTTTGCTGACTCTCTCTCTCTCTCTCTCTCTCTCTCTCTCTCTCTCTCTCTCTCTCTCTCTCTCTCTCTCTCACTCTATCTATGTATCTATCCATCTATCTATCTATCTCTGTCTATCTATCTATCTATCTATCTATCTTTCTCTTTCTCTCTCTCGTTGTCGTCAGATGGGCGCACACGCAGCATGTTTACATCAAGTGCGTGAGGTTACAAGATGTTCAGTAAGTGAGTGTGGGGATCACATGTCTGTTCTCCCCGCCTCCCGCCTCCTCCCACTGAATCTATTGCCCTCTCCTGTATTTTCTTAGAGCAGAGTCTTCGAAATACTGCTTCAGCTGTAGGTGGACAAGCAGGTATGGCCCAGCTGGCATATCTCCTCGAGTTCTCAGGGAGTGTACCTTGGAGTTAGCTCCAGTCATTGCTTGCCTTTTTCGTCTCTCTAAAAGCTCGACAATATTTCTCTCTCCTTAGAAGCGTGCCTTGGTGCAGCACATCCCTAAGAAACGAGACCTTTTCAACCCCTTCGAACTATCGCTCCACCGCGGTCCACACGTCTTGTCTCTAGTGTTTCTGGGGCTTTCCTGAACTTCATTTTCTTAAACACTTAGACTCTTTTTCTTCTTTCAGATTACCGATACGATCATTATTGTGTACGGTCCACAGGCGATCTCCTCTTTGAGGGGTCTTGGTAAATATTGTCATGGCTTTTGATAGCCCCAGAAATGTATGATAGTGTGTGGCATAAGGGCCTTCTAAGCTTCCTTCCATGGGCTTTTGTGTTTCTTTCTGTACCCTAATTCACAGCTTTCATTCTGGTTATTTCATTCTGGTTATTTCATTCTGGTTATTTCATTCTGGTTATTTCATTTCCTTAGCCGTTAGTGGAGCAACTTCTCCCTCTCATCCCATCAACAGTGGTCGTTGGTGGAGCAACTTCTCCCTCTTATCCCATCAACAGTGGTCGTTGGTGGAGCAACTTCTCCCTCTTATCCCATCAACAGTGGTCGTTGGTGGAGCAACTTCTCCCTCTTATCCCATCAACAGTGGTCGTTGGTGGAGCACCTTCTCCCTCTTATCCCATATACAGTGGTGTGCCACAGGGTTCTGTCCTATCGCCTACTCTTCACCGATGATGATCTTTCCTCAAGCTCTAACTCCTCATTTTCAACCCAATTATTCCACCGTACATACTTCACCTCACTTCGTCGCCTCCTGACTCCAAGACTCGTTCTTTTTTCTCGACCTGAACATATTTCTCCACTTGATTCGCACCTCTGCAGCATCTGGGAATGAGGAGGCTGTAACCTGCTTAAATGCACCGGTATTAGAAGATAATTTTTGTTCATATTTCTTTTCAAGCCTCGCTCGTTTCCCACTATAAGGTTTTAAAACAGTATAATTCCTCTTGGTAGAAACATAAACATGTTTGTCATGGCTAATATCCGCGACTCTTTTCTGAAAACCCGACATGATGAACATCATGAGATTTGCTTCTCAAAACCTTAGAAGGATCCAAGTGTAATTGTCGGCTCTATATTTTTTTCTGAACTGATATTCCATATTCACAAGTGGTCGTATGTACCTCATTGCTGCTGGCACATCTTAGGTCTCTCCTTCTTCATCTCTCTGTTAAGGACGGTGGAACCAAAAGCCTTTTACCTTTCAACTTCTCTTCAACCATCTCTTTCCCCTTCGTTATCACGTTACTTGCCCCTTTGTTCTGTGGATTTCGGCCATGGCTCTTGTGAGCTTTCTGCGTGTGCACCACCCACTAAGGCCCGGACAGGCGGTACGTGACTGGCTGCTGCTTCTTATAGATTCTGTGTGGAGACCAGGCACGCGAGGATTGACCGTTATGATATATCTTTCTTTCCTCTGATAACTAAGTTGTGAAATTGTCTTCCGTCTTCCGTCTTTCTCTCTTCGTATAACCCCTCCGACATTGAGTCAGATCTACGAACACCTGAGGATTGTGAATTGATTTATATTTTCTTCGTCTCATACTTTTTTTTCAATATACATTTTGTTTCAAATGACCACAAAAGAGGCATGGTTTGCCCTTCTTATATCGTTTATTATAAAGAAAATGGGGATAGGAGTGGTGAGAGTGGAGGGTATTTATATACCAAATATTCAGAACGAGTTGGAAACACACCACTGTCAAATATCCTACACACACACACCACTGTCCAATATCCAGTGGGCACCGTGGCCATCATTAGCACTGGAACAGACAGTGGAGGACGTGGGCGGGAAGGACTAAATAGAAAATTCATTCCCCCGCGCACGACAGCTCGCTAAATGAAACGCCAAAGAATCAGTTGAATCCGAATCACATAATTCCATTGTCTGTGTGCTCGCTCCCTAGGGTCACACATGTGGTGCCCTCCCTCTGTCATCTGTTACGAGTAACCACCGACTCACCCACCTCACTAGGAAATTGGTGAAGTGTTCCATTTCTCTCTCTCTCTCTCTCTCTCTCTCTCTCTCTCTCTCTCTCTCTCTCTCTCTCTCTCTCTCTGTCTCTCTCTCTCTCTCTTCCCCAATTTGGGGAATTTAAATTTTTTTTTTTTTGAGGAGGAGGAGGGGAGAAGGGGGTTAATTATATTTCTTTATTGTTACTTTATTTAATTTTTTTTTGTCTTCAGAATGGATAATAGATATTTTTGACTTTATAGAATGTTAGTTGTTACACTGACTCTCTCTCTCTCTCTCTCTCTCTCTCTCTCTCTCTCTCTCTCTCTCTCTCTCTCTCTCTCTCTCTCTCTCTCTCTCTCTCTCTCTCTCTCTCAGCTCATCATACAGTACTGTAGCTGTATACAACACAACACCCCACGCCCCCCTGCCTGCCTCCCCCTTTCCTTACCTTACCTTCACGTCTGGGAAGTGAGAGAGTCGTGAGTGGGTCGTTGTTGTTTGAATGACGCAGCTTTAAGTGAGAGAGAGAGAGAGAGAGAGAGAGAGAGAGAGAGAGAGAGAGAGAGAGAGAGAGAGAGAGTCAGCAGTGATGTTCATTGTTGTGGATGACAGTCTGCACCAGCTGTGCACGCGACGGTCTACACCACCTGGTGCACTCGACGATGTACACCACCTGTGCACAGGTGGTGTACATTCTTGTGTGCACAGGTCATGAAGATTGTTGTGCACGACCTGGTCTCCGAGGGTTAGGTAAGAGGTCTGGCCATCATACCTCAAGGTTGGAGTGTGGTGCTCAAGGCCACACTCTCGTGCTTACTAGTCGTAAAGTCGTGCTCAAGGGCCGTGCCTCGTACCAGTGGGTCGTGCCTCGTAGTCCAGGGCCGTGCTGAATGATTGTAAACCGTGCTGAAGCTTCGTACCTCGTACCCAAGGGCCGTACCGTGGCCCTCAAGGGATGTAATTTGTGCTCAAAGGTCGTACCTCATACTCAAAGGTCTTCACCCTTCCTCACTGAGTTTTCTATCTGTCTATACGCTGCTTTAGGAAGAAATGAGAAATACCGAATATAGCAGACGATCACACAAGAGGCACTGTATTAATCCAAGCCTGGTACGCTACACTCCGTCGTCCAGCCTTTGTCTTAAGTGAATAGTACTTGAGAACTCTACTCACTGCTTGTATCCCATACCACTCTACCGTACTGGATCCCATATTACTGCACTGTACTGAATCCCATATTACTGGATCCCATACCACTCTGCCGTACTGGATCCCATACTACTGCATCGTACTGGATCCCATACTACTGCACCATACTGGATCCCATACTACTGCACCGTACTGGATCCCATACTACTGCACCATACTGGATCCCATACTACTGCACCGTACTGGATCCCATACTACTGGATCCCATACCACTCTACCGTACTGGATCCCATACCACTGTACCGTACTGGATCCCATACTTTAAGGACCCACTTGCTAGAGTACCTGCCTTCCTTTCACCCTCATCTCAGGTGGGGTACGTACGGTACCTCTCCTTCAAATGTGTACCTGCCTGCCTTTTAGTCACATCCCAAGTATACTATCAGTACCTCTGTACCTTCCTCTAATGTACCTGCTTTCCCCGCAGGTACAACCTCAAGCAAGAGGGCATTCTCGTACTCACCTTCCGCCAAAAAAAAAAAAAGAGTACCCCGCTTACTTCCCCGCATTCCCCACCGCTTTCGGCAAACATTTGTACAGCGAATATTTTTTTTCCCCCTGCATTCGAGTCGAGATTACTCCGGGGCAAGATAAACGCGGGGCGAAGTTGGCAAACAATCGTGGTCCCGTGAGCTGAGAGTCTCAGCGACGTGGGTCTGCATCACGACCTTACTGCTCCACTTTTCAGCGACCTGTGTTCTGAGGTCTCTCCGTACAGGTGGGAGCGGCCTGTGTTATACAGAGGCCCCGCACTGTTTGTTGTTGCGGTAATGTGCTGTAATAGTTCTGTCTTAACATTCAGTATAGAAAATAGATTTTTTTTCCTTAAATTCATAGAATTCTAGATAAAATATTTGTATAGTGAGAGTGTTTTAGTATGTTTTGGTGAGGAAGATGGATAATGTGAGCAATGTATGTCCAGGGACATAGCCCTTACTGACAGGCCTAATGAGCTTACCAAGGGCGTCCATGTCCAGGTACACAGCCCTCACTTACAGGCCTAATTAGCCTACTAGAAGTGTTCACGTCCAGGTACATGGGTCCTCGCTGACAGACCAAATGAACCAGCCAACGGTTAAGTACGACTTTATTTCATAATTTTCTTTTTCGCTTGTAAGTACGATTATAATGACTGGTTTTTTTTATGTACTAATTGTACATAAAGCTCAGCTTTAAGGCAGTACGACCCTCAATATTCGTCACGAGATACGTGCTAACACTTGAAGGAAAGCGGGAAAGGTTCAGAGATGTCTTCTGGCCTTCCATTTTGCTTGATAAAGGCGAAAGATAACTCATACTAAATAACTAGATAGAAAATTACAATTTGGAAGCATTTTTATTGCTAAGTCTTCTCGAAAACTGAGGGTAACCTGAAGAAAGGTACTTTGCTCATGTTACGTATATATGTGCAAGCGTACATATGCTTATGTATTATGCGTCCGATATATTGGTATGCTTGTGAGGGGAGAAGGGAGAGTGTGGAAAACAGAAGCAGTCGTGAGGACTCACTCACATGAGAGGTGGTGGTGAAGGTGAGAGGTTGGAGGCTTCCTATTGACTCGGGTTTACACCGACTTTTAACCATCCCTGCCACCGTTCTCAATTGGTGATAGACTATATTTATATTTCTGTTTGTCTATCTGTCTCTATATCTTTATCTATCCAGCTATCTATCTACCCAGCTTTCAGTTTCTATATCTCTCTGTGTCTGTCTTCTTTCCATCTTTTCAACTGTAGATCTGTCTTTCTGTCTGTGGTGTGTGTGTGTCTGTGTGTGTGTGTATGCGTTTCTTCTGGCGTCCTGCAAGGGTTTTATCCCGTGAGATTTGATCTGATTATTTGACGTACTGAAGGTGAATTCTGCACCCTAGATCATATAGCTAAAGGAGAATAAACTCGTAATTTATTGATTTATTTTGTCTATCATTTATTAAAGGGGGTAAGGGAGGAGGGGATAGAGAACAAGTATGGAGGGGAAGAGAAGGGATGAGTCCAAAGAACCATAAAATGGCATTGAACTGACCCGAACTCCTTCCCAAGCTATAAGAATAGGTACACACACACACACACACACACACACACACACACACACACGCACACGCACACACAGTGATTACAAACATCATACTGAGATTTAAAGAGACAGGTTGTGTGGTAGGAAAGAATGATCAAGAGATGGAGGTGCCCCACCAGTGTAAAAATCCCTCCCCTTTCAGTACAAATAGGTAGTTACACAGACACACACACACACATACGCACAGACACAGACACAGACACAGACACACACACACACACACACACACACACACACACACACACACGCACACGCACATATTCTACGTGTTCTTCATCTCTTGCACTACCTTCTCACACTGCCATTACAAGATATGTCTGCCTAATTTTCGAGGTTCCATTCTACGTGTTGTAGTTACGTATGATGTAGGACCTTACGTTATAACTTAAGTTCACTTGTTTACTCTGAATTTACTTTGTTTATCAACTTTTAGGTTCAAATGTGTTGTTGGTTTTTTTTCCAAATTTTTGTGAAATTTTAGAATTTTTAAACTCACTTTATTTTTCCCCAGAAATTCGTTTGTTATCACGTGTCTGTCTTTTTATAATCTGAGATAACAGAGGTGATGATGGGAAGAAGAGGGAACCTTAAAAGTCCCAGTTCATGCACAGTCTTCACTGTTAACCTTTTAGTTCAACAGGTGTTCAAATTCGGCCGGCATTCACTTACTCATGAATTATCCATACTCGCGGGTATGTATGTATACGTCGGGTCGTGACATGTAATGTGAACCTGCGTGGTGTAGCGGTTGGCGTTGCTGACCATGACGCATACACGGGCCGCCCCAGGGGTCGCGTCCGCAGAGGTTCGAATCCTAGTCGCGGTAGCTGGACCACAGTTAATCCAGCTGTTCATCTTACCCTCGGGGGCTGTTCGGCAAAATGGATACCTGCCTTTATATATATATATATATATATATATATATATATATATATATATATATATATATATTACGATGGCCTTAATTAAGGCATTCACTTACCCGTGCCGTCTCAGCTAACAAGAAAAAAAAAAAGTAAATTCCACCAAGTTGTCGGGACTTTTGAGACACACTGTAGTATATGTGGCGACGCGGCTGGAGGAGAGTGATGGACGGGTTGACTGGTGCAATTTGATCGCCTGACGAAATGAAATTTCTACGGGATTGGTCGTGGCCGAATTCTTTATAGAGAGATTGTTTGAGGTCGTTTTTGAATCCAGTTGCTGTATCGGTTCAGCATGCGATGGATTTATACGATTTATATGACTGCTTTGGATGGTGGTTATCATATATATATATATATATATATATATATATATATATATATATATATATATATATATATATATATATATATATATTCTTTTCTTTTTTTCAGCCTCGTGGAAGCCTTTCCGTGTGATGTCGGTGAATAGTTTTTGCTAATTATTTTTTTGTAAAAAAGATAGAAATTGATTAAGAAAATGTTTTCTTGGGGTTTTAATTTTCAATTTTATTTATTGTCTGTTTAATAAGATAAATAGTCATTAAGCACTAGATCTGTTGTTTACATTTGTTTACACCTTTCTGAAGTGTTAATGGTCAATTTTTTTTTTTTTTTTCCTAACATTTCCTTCATGATTCCTTGTAGAGTTAGTCCATGCCTCCTCACCAAGACCAAACCTCTGCCTCACCACAGTAGATATTGCTCTCAAGGGTTTTCTGGGGTTTTTTTTGGATGGTCTTCTGTCATTTTTCCGTTGTACTGAGTAGCCACACAAGGAAGGGCGGGGGGTCGGTCTCTCTCTCTCTCTCTCTCTCTCTCTCTCTCTCTCTCTCTCTCTCTCTCTCTCTCTCTCTCTCTCTCTCTCTCTAAAGCAAGGGCTGTCGTTCCGAGGTACGGCTGATGTCAAGTTTAGAGTTCTAGCCAGGCGCGGTTTCAGCACAGGTTTGGGTTGTTAACTCGTCGGACCTTCGTTCAAACGCGAGAGTTCCCTCCGAAGAGGGAGGAGAGCTGATGTCAAGGCTCTCTACAAGCGGGAGAGCTGTTCAAACCAGGGCTATCTCTAAACGGGAGAGCTGTTCAAACCAGGGCTATCTCTAAACGGGAGAGCTGTTCAAACCAGGGCTATCTCTAAGCGGGAGAGATCTTCAAACTAGGGCTGTTTTCAACTGAGAGAGAGAGAGAGAGAGAGAGAGAGAGAGAGAGAGAGAGAGAGAGAGAGAGAGAGAGAGAGAGAGAGAGAGAGAGAGAGAACTGTTTAGGGGAGAATTCTCCCCAAGCGAAAGTTCCGCTTGAGTAAGGTCTCTTTCCAAGTGGTGGATGTGTTCAAGCGGTAGCCTGTATAAGTGGTTCTTGGAACTCGAGCGGGGAGTGGAGTAACACCATTGGTGTGTTCAGCGCTCTCTGGTGGTCAAATTAATACGACTAAATAACTTCTCTGCTTATGGCATGGCAAGGAGGGTTGAAGCCTACGGGGTTGTCCCATATACTTCCATGGAATTCCTCAAGGAAAGGCCGAAGTGTCTTCATAAATACAGAGAGCGAGTAAGAGCATAATGGTGGAAGAGAAAAGAGAGAGAGAGCGTAGAGATTACTTATTCTATGGGGCTTTTCCCTTATATATCATATGGGTATAGATGCAGAAATGTGGCCATCGGGAAAGCAACCCAAAGGCAGAGAGCAGCAGAATTTTGGACTCCGATTCTACAGACTTCGCCATAGAGGAACACAATCCTATTCATTGATCTCACCCTCTGTGTTCAGTAGTGTTCCCCGTGTCTCTGAAATGGGCTGAGCCCTCCCGATTTTATTCGTGATAAACGCAACTTCTGCATAAGAGAGACGCGCCTTTGTCTATAGTGAATATAATCAAAGAGATCACGAGTGTTGGCTTATATGAATCTTTCTAAGTTCAGAGCAGTCTCTCTCTCTCTCTCTCTCTCTCTCTCTCTCTCTCTCTCTCTCTCTCTCTCTCTCTCTCTCTCTATCTATCTATCTATCTATCTATCTATCTATCTATCTATTTATCTATCAATCAATCAATCAATCAATCAATCAATCAATCAGTCAATCTATCTTTCTATCTGTCTATCTATCTATCTGTCTATCTATCTATATCCATGTATATATATATATATATATATATATATATATATATATATATATATATATATATATATATATATATATAGACTGAATGTGGTTGAGGAAGAGATTTATATCCAGTAATTGTAATTGGAAAGTCACCAGCGGGTTCAATAACAGCGCTGCAGTATGGAAAGGCAGGAAGGAATTCCAGTGATACAGTCGGTCGTCGGGCGGGTTTACTACAGAATATCAGCGCGTGTTACTCCTCTGTGCGTCTCCATACCCGGACAGGCTGATGGAATCACACTTTCTGTTGCCTTTCCCCCCCAGACCCAGACACAACGGGACTGCTGCGCATACTGATGTATAATGCGAGTGGAAGGTAACTATTTGTCCTTTAATTAAGAAATTGTTTAACGTGTATTTTCCCAATAGATAGTTGTCTCTGCATTAAAAGGTTAATTGATGGGAAAAGTATGTGATACGATTATCAAATCTCTGTTGGAGAATCTTTTAGAAATGTGAGAAGAAAGAAGGCGTTTCGTAAATGATAGGAAGAAACAAATAGAATTTTTGAGCAGGCCAGAGTTGAACGTAACCTGAATGGCGTTTGTGTTTTAATAAAATGATTGTTACGCTCATCCATGTCTGAAATTAGACGGTGCTATTGTCCGTGTTATTGTAGGTTGGTGAGGGGTAGTTGTAGATGGCCTGGTGTGAGGGGGAATGGTGCCCCGTGTTATTGTAGGTTGGTGAGGGGTAGTTGTAGATGGCTTGGTGTGAGGGTGAATGGTGCCCCGTGTTATTGTAGGTTGGTGAGGGGTAGTTGTAGATAGCCTGGTGTGAGGGGGAATGGTGCCCCGTGTAGATGTGCCTGTGTGAGGGTGAATGGTGCCCCGTGTTATTGTAGGTTGGTGAGGGGTAGTTGTAGATGGCTTGGTGTGAGGGTGAATGGTGCCCGTGTTATTGTAGGTTGGTGAGGGGTAGTTGTAGATGGCTTGGTGTGAGGGTGAATGGTGCCCCGTGTTATTGTAGGTTGGTGAGGGGTAGTTGTAGATGGCTTGGTGTGAGGGTGAATGGTGCCCCGTGTTATTGTAGGTTGGTGAGGGGTAGTTGTAGATGGCCTGGTGTGAGGGGGGAATGGTGCCCCGTGTTATTGTAGGTTGGTGAGGGGTAGTTGTAGATGGCCTGGTGTGAGGGTGAATGGTGCCCCGTGTTATTGTAGGTTGGTGAGGGGTAGTTGTAGATGGCCTGGTGTGAGGGGGGAATGGTGCCCCGTGTTATTGTAGGTCTGGTGAGGGTAGTTGTAGATGACCTGGTGTGCCCCGTGTTATTGTAGGTTTGTGAGGGGTAGTTGTAGATAGATGACCTGGTGTGCCCCGTGTTATTGTAGGTTGGTGAGGGGTAGTTGTAGATGGCCTGGTGTGCCCCGTGTTATTGTAGGTTGGTGAGGGGTAGTTGTAGATGACCTGGTGTGCCCCGTGTTATTGTAGGCTGGTGAGGGGTAGTTGTAGATGACCTGGTGTGCCCCGTGTTATTGTAGGTTGGTGAGGGGTAGTTGTAGATGACCTGGTGTGCCCCGTGTTATTGTAGGTTGGTGAGGGGTAGTTGTAGATGGCCTGGTGTGCCCCGTGTTATTGTAGGTTGGTGAGGGGTAGTTGTAGATGACCTGGTGTGCCCCGTGTTATTGTAGGTTGGTGAAGACACTGATGACGGTGTGCTTGTTTAGGTAAGGAGGCGATTGGCCTGGTCAGCTGAACTTGAGCCTTAAGGATCAGGTCTTAAGGTCAGACAGTCATACTCAAGGATCGGACCGTCGTGGTCAAGGATCGTACCGTCGTGCTCAAGGATCGGACCGTCGTGGTCAAGGATCGTACCGTCGTGCTCAAGGGTCGTACCGTCGTGTTCACGGGGTTACTATTACTCTAAAAAATTGTTTGATAGGAAGTCATTACGTATATTTGATGTCAACTTAGTTACATTGTGTGGATTTCTTCACTACCTGGAGTACACACTCCTCTTACACAACCTGGATGTACGTTGAGTACATCTGAGGTTGTCGCATGTTTGCGTTACCAATAAGTCCATACTTTCCTTGCACAAAGTTGAATACTTAGTGCTTTTTGTGTATTATTCATATCCATTTTTCTCGTGTGTATTCGTTGCCCATTTTTTTTTGTACGTTTGTGTTTTTACAAGTGTTACAACTAGCGTGTATATTTGTTTCCATATGTTTATAAGTGTGTGTGTGTGTGTGTGTGTGTGTGTGTGTGTGTGTGTGTGTGTGTGTGTGTGTGTATTTGCTGCCACCAGCATTTACATGCGTGCATTTGCTGGCAACACTATGACACGTTTATGTTTGTTGCCTCCAATGCTTTTGTTTAGTTGTTAACAAAAAATGTTTAATGTTTGCATTTTGTTACCCCAGCCCGAGCTTTGACTCCTTACAGACATATTTCGTATTATTATTATTATTATTATTATTATTATTATTATTATTATTATGAATAATACTTATAATAATAATAATATTGTTATTGTAGGTGCAAGTGCGATTGTTATTTTTATAGTACTATCCATAAATTTCTCTGCCTTTTTTTTTTTTTCTTCTATTGCGTGGTGGCATTGGAAATGCATCATGATTGTCTTTGAGATGATATAAACAAATCAAGGGTTGCCTGCCCTTAAGGCTCAAATTACCTCCTTTGTAGAATTCAAGTTACGTTGCTCTCGTGAGTAGACAGAGACTTACATATCGCATGACGTCACAAAAAAAAATGGCCAAATCCACCTTTTTCTTGATGGGGTTTGTATATCATCAGTCATGCTCTATAATGGAAGCATCTGATACCCTATTTATAACACACACGTTTGGGAAATTTTGCTCAGAACGAACCACGAACCACCACGTCTGTGTGAGAGGGTATATAAAAGGCTTTTCTCCTGTGTGACTTGGTCAGGTCAGGGCATACAAGGACTGTGTTCGTGAAGGGTTGTGCAAGTTGAGAGCCAAAATTGGGTTACCGGCTTTCAAAAGACGTCCATTGTAGGAGTTTGTGTGTTGTGGCGGAGTTATAGTACATGTATTGTGTGTGTGTGTGTGTGTGTGTGTGTGTGTGTGTGTGTGTGTGTGTTGGCAGCTCTGGTGTTGGACTTTTGGGTGCGTGGAAGTGATGGTTGTTGGCAGCAGTGGGTGAGGCAGGTCTCCTGGTTGTATGGGCACTGTTGGCAAAGAGGATGCGTCGGGGTGGACCCATACAAGTGTGTGCGTGGAACAGATGGTTTGTTGGCGGGCGGGCGTGGGGCGAGGTGCCGCGGATGTACGAGACTGTTCGCGTGAGCCCGTTGTGGATTGTACGTACTCCCAGGTGGTACAAATACTCACCTGTGGAATTCCACTTTAACTTCCTCCTCTTTGTTTTACCTGGTACACACACACACACACACACACACACACACACACACACACACACACGAGCTCATCCACGGCTGTTAGATCCTATTTATAACCTCTCACAATAACAGAAACCTTGGGGCGCCTGGCGGTGCAAAGGGAGGCGTAGAGAAGGGACGCTCCAAACCACCGTGTAAACAAACAGGGGGCAAGACCACTTGGGCTAGAGCGTTTCCCCGCCGCTAAACGTTCGTCCTCCTCGACGGTCTGGAAACCCGATCGCCCCACCGCCCCACCCCCCTTCCTTCCTTCCTCCTGGAAAACCAGGAAATTATGGATGAGGATGCTTATTACCTTTCATTGGAGATCACCAGCGGTAGCTTGAAGATGCCCTGAGGTGCGTTTTCTTCATCTTTGCTTATTGACGGTGGAAACTGAATCATGGGTGGAGAGAAAAAAAGAGACGGGTTTTCTGATCTCAGTCTATTGTTTAAATAGAACCGGAGAGAGAGCAGTGAAGAAATAAAAGGGGAGTTATAATCCCATAAGACGTCTCGAGATACCAGTACGAGAAGCCAAAAGAAGAGGAAGAGAAGAAGAAGAAGATGGACTTCCATTGTACCGGTCTTGAGTGAGGGGTATATTAATGTGGGAGAATGATGAAGGGGTGGCGGGGGGAGAGTACTTATGGTGGACGCAGTGATAAATGATGTTGCGGCGATGAATGGGAAGAGAGAGAGAGAGAGAGAGAGAGAGAGAGAGAGAGAGAGAGAGAGAGAGAGAGAGAGAGAGAGAGAGAGAGAGAGAGAGGCACGGCTCCTGTAGTGGGGAGCGGAATGAAGGGAAGTTTAATGGACTGGAACTCAAGAGGAATGTTAGAGTGGAGATATATCTATGGTCTTGAGTAGCTGAGGGTGTCTGTTTGTGTGCGAGGTCCGGGGGGAGAAAATTGCTACCGGCCTGGTGAAGATGATGAAAAATGGGACTCCTGTGAGCCTTCCGAAAATGGATGAAAATGCATCTGGGTTGTTGAGCATGTTTGCGGAAATATTTGGGGGGAGGGAGGTTAGGTTGTGTGGGATGTTGTGTGAGAGAGAGATGGGGCGAGTCTGGTGTTGCGGTCAAGATAAGGTGAAATGGTTCAGGTCTGTGGTGAAGGTTAAGGGAATTGGGTATAGTTATTTTGAAGGGTAAGGGGGTCTGATTGTATACAAGATATTGTAGGTTTGATGCGTAGAGGGGAAAGGAAAATCAGTCAGTTTATGTTGAAGGTAGACGAATAAAAGAAAAAAAAAAAGTGATTGTCTTTGTCGAAGGTAATTTGAAATATGACTAATTATGTAGAAGGATGAAGAAAATAAGAAAGGTTTTGTTGAAGGTAAAGTAAATATAAGATTGCCTGCGTTAAAGAAGAAAAAAAAATTAGAACTGGCTTCGTTAAAGGTTAAATATATGACTAAACACATATAGGTTAGGATTTGCTGAAAGTCAAGTAAACTACAAGCAGTTGCATCCAAGATAAAAGAAAACTCAATTTTCTCTGTAAGAGGTAAAGGAAAACGCTGCATTGTCTTGTGGGTAAAAGACAATGTTCTTGGCTTTCTTGAAGTTAGGGTAAAGTTTAACTGTGTTGTATTGAGGGTGGAAGAAAATGGGTTGTTCATTTGAGGTTAAACAAAGTTTGCTTCTTCCTTAAGGTTGAGGGAAAGGGATCTGTGTGTGCTGAAGATGGGAGAAAATGGTTCTGATAGTACTGAAGGTTGAGAAGGTTAGGTCTGCCTGTATCGTATTATTCTTAGAACTGTTTCTGAGAGGAACAGCCTTGTGGGGAGAGGGACATGGGGGCGGCTGTATAACTCCCGCTCGTTAGCGATATATAAGTTAGCGAGGTTTGAATCTATCCCAGTTTCCGTAACGTAACGAACTCACTGTCTCTACCACTTCCCCACCGCCACATACACGTACTCTAAGAATGTTTCCCTCTCAGTTCTTCACCTGACATAAGCTATTTCCTCCTCTCGACACCCCCACACAGCTTGGCAAGTGCTCGGCACGCGTCGGCAGTTAGCAGGAAACGCTACACATTCACACGCACCATCTTAGTATCAGTCTGTGTTTACCAGTCGTTAGGAAGGGTGCTGAGGGTAAGATGAATTCCTCCTGCAGGAGTGAAGGCGGGAACTTTGGCTGATGGGCGCCGCATCATGGTGCTACGGCTCATGCTTCTGTTCATAAGTTAAAAAAGAATATTACAGAACTTCATGATACGGTTAACAAATACATAATATCTTTTACCTGGGTTGTTCCTGTATTTCAGTATAGGAAGCAGGAAGCACAATGTTACAGGAACATTTCCCAGTGTCACTTTACGTCGTGATGAAGTCACTCTCACGGGCCAGCACGAAACAGCTGGTCCGTTGTTATCTCATTGTTATCTCCTCGTCTAGCGTGTGTGACGTTAGCCAGCTAAACTCCTGCAGGCAGCTGAACCTGACCTGCATAACGGGAAGTACGCCAGTGTGTAGCTTCCCACAAATCGACATCCTTCCTCAATTCCCAATGGGACCTCACCGTTATGGACTTGTCGCCGTCAACGCCCACACAATTAACACTATCGGAATGGCTGACTAGACTGGCTGCCGCCACAGTCGGTCAAGCATTCCTCTGGCTTCTGGACACCAAGTTACCCTACGTCTGGAGACTTCCACCGTGTGACTCCCTAGTTCATCATGCCTCTCTCTTTCCAGTTGAAGTGATGGCCGGAATCATCTTACACCCTCCGTGTCAGTAGGTTGTAAACAACAGCCGCTCAGGGCAGCACTACCCTCCTGACTTCGGAGTGTTGAAGTGATGGCCGGAACCATCTTACATCCTCCGTGTCAGGATTGTTGGCCATACTTTCTGTCTCAAGGCTTGCAAGCTGGCCCTAACATCTTCTATCCAAAGGCACCAAACACCTGCAGTTTTCTTCCTGACATCATAGTTTCCTAAACTCACCTTTTCTCTCACTGTGAATCATTAGAATTTAAAAGTAATTTGGGAGTGGGATTATGAGTGGGTAGGAGACGAAGAATATATCTGATCTGCAACACTTTCCCAACCTTCTCTCCTTCTTTTTTCAGTCTCTTTGTCTTGCTCCATTAAAGAGGGTAGAGCAGATGATTGAAGCGCTTCTCTATCTCTCTGTAGTCTCCTTATTTTTAACTTTTCATGTATAACCTGGCCTCGCATAGTAAGATCTCTGACTGAAAGCTTTCCAGTATAAGAAGAAAACGAAGCTAGATCATTGCCAGTAACACCTAGAACCCATGACTGGCAACGTGAGAGAAGATAACAATAGACACAAGGTGCAACACATACGACCCCTGGCAGGAGGCTGGGGCGAGGTGCGGGAGCCGCTGGACATGCGAGAGATAACATAGTTCAGGAAAGGTGAGACACAAAGGAGATGATAAGAGACGATGAACTGCAAGACGGTTGGGGCACAAAATACGTGGATATGTCCTTAAAGAGCGCGAAGGGAGGGATACGAGATCGTAAGGGAGGCAAGGGAGATAATACAGTGTAGCAGATATCTGAGGCACGAGACACGGGAGGTGAAATATACTGGAGGAGATAGTTAGAAGCGAGATGGGAGACAGTAGAGGGTAAATCAAGCATTCCTTTGGGAGGCCACCGAAATTAGGGACACACATGATGTTACCCAGTACACAAGACTACCGAATTCCTTATGGGAATAGCGTTTTACACAGTTTGCGGTGGTAGTGCTGTATAATTGAATGAGTAGGTTCCAGATACCCCCCCGAATGCTTTGGTATCTATGGATGATAGACACGTAATACATATATAGATGGGAGTTAGACGGGAAGTGTTAGAGGACCTTTGATGAAGAGGATCAAGGAGATATTGGACACACGCGAGGGAAGGGAGGTGGCGATGTTGAGAGAAGAGGCGCTAGATCCCGGCTGTGTATGGTCGAGGGATGACAGGGCAGGGAATGAGAGAGGTGTGGCTGGTGGTGGTGGTGAGGGGTGTAGGGGTCTGCCTCCCTCTCTCCCTGCTGGCCTCTCCCTTCTCCTCTCCCTGGCACGTCTCCCCTCCTCCCCTTGCTCCATCCCTACCCTCGTAACTTTGTTCCGCGTTGCCAAATATCAACTTCACACGTCTCATAACCTTCGAAGTCAGCCCACCTTGCTGAAGTTTGACCTTAGAGACAACTAAACTTAGTTCCAGTGCTTCATGAAAATAAGAAGGCGTACTCCTTTTTTCCATTCTTTTTTTTTAAATGGGGAGGAATGAAAGTGTAACTGGAGTAGAGTGTGGGAGGCTTTGTGGTGTTACTGGGTGAGGTCACGTGATGGTATTGGTCCCCGAGGACAGATACATGACGGGGCTGTAGTGGCGGGAGCATAAGGGGCCGCCTCGACGTGTGCAGCTTCCGCCATCATCGCAATCCCGGCAGCAGCAGCAGCAGCAGTGGCTTCGCCCCCTCACTATGGGCCAGGGCAAGGCCATGCCTCGTTGCCTGAAGGAGGAGGACCAGAAGGAGGAGGACGAAGAGGACGAGGAGGAGGAGGAAGAGTAGGTGGAGGCGTTAGTGTCACAGGAGATAGGGTAAGGTTAAGGGAGAAGGGATTACAGCCCACCTATGTTAAGAGAAGACATCACTCACTCTCTGGAAAGAGGCCTGTCCTTTATAGCCGGCGGCGGGGAGAGTTAGTGATCTTAGCTTCTAAGGTAAGTGGGATGTACGTAACAAAAGTGAGAGAAACAGATTTCCTTCGTCACAGCCTGGATTAAAGGAGATGAAAAGGATGTTTTTCTCTCGTGATCTAGATGGAGAAAGAGAGGAGAGAGAGAGAGAGAGAGAGAGAGAGAGAGAGAGAGAGAGAGAGAGAGAGAGAGAGAGAGAGAGAGGAATTGTATTTATCACAGCCTTGATTACAATATGTTTTTCCTCTCGTAGCTTGGGTTAAATAAAAGGATTTTCTGTTCGTCATAGAACAGATGAGAAAAGAGACAGACTTCACTCTGAATTCAAAAGAGATAACGCGTTTTTCAGAGCTGTGTTGTGTTGTGTGGATATATATATATATATATATATATATATATATATATATATATATATATATATATATATATATATATATATGAGGTATGAGATAAAACGTTTCGTCAGAGTGAAAATAAGAAAATCGAGTATCTCATTCTGAGAACAGAAGTGGACGCTTGGTATTCTCCCCTCCCTCAACCCTGGGGGAAAAAGAAGACGTTCCACACGTCCTCAAAGAAGCGAAGTTAATTTTGACACTCCAGAAAGAGAAATACTCCCCCCCCCTGTCCTCCTATCCCATAAAGGAAAGGGAGCGATCCTCACGCTAAAGGAAGGGAGGTCTGTGATACTCATTTGGTAGTAGGACTTTCCTTACATGACTGGAACTAAGAAGGGGCTTCTTACACTCATATGGAAGACGACACGTAAGTCCTCACGCTCTTAGAAACTAGGTGTTCCTTATCATAACCCGAAGACGATGGTACGTTCCTCAAACCTAACCTTGAAGGAGGAGAGATCTGTCCTCACATTTGAGCAAGGAAGACGCAATTTCGTGCTCTAGAGAACGAGGTGACGTTTGTCCCTCACGTCCAGGAGAGAGAGAGAGAGGGACGCTCCATCTTCGATCGTGGAAAGAAGAAGGCTTTTTTGAAGGAGGGAGAGGAGAAGAAGAAGAAGAAGAAGATGATGATGATGATGATGATGATGGTTATGATGATGGTAATACATTTTTCAGAGTTCAGGAAGAAGTTGGGATATGATATCACTTGTAAAATCAGGTGTCCTCCTCGGTGTTGTTGTCTTCCTCGCCCTCTACAGCAGGTGGCAGTAGTACCTGGTAGTCACTCTAGATGAAGGCGTGACACCATGCTGGGGGAAGGGGCCGCAAGCCGTAGTTGCTCACCTTTATGTGGTCTTCTTTAGGCTGCCTCGCGCCTTACCCCGTCTGCACACGACAGAGAATAAAGCTGTGGTTCTTTGTGCTAAACCCCGATTTCTTTCCCAGCAGCTGCTTCTGCCGTTTCGTGTCATGGCCAAGGTGAAGTTCAGGTCGAGTCCTCTTTATTTCTCACAGCTACGTGCCAGAGGCATTGTGCCGTACTGCTTGGCGTGCCACTGCTGGAGTGCAAAGGAAGTTGAATAGCAGCGGATCACTGGGTCCTTTTCGAGGCTGTTGGTGATAGCAGGAGAGATCAGAAACGTAGAGCTTAGTGTGGGCAAAGTAGATGGTAAGACAGATGGCTTAAAGGGCCATACTTGTACAGTTTGTAAACAAGGAGAAGCAGGAGAAATGTATAATGATTACGAACTTAAAAGCGAAGTTTTGGTCGAGTTTATCTCCAGACGTATCTACGTTGTTGCTTTCGATCACTCTTTCTGGTAAGTTATTACATGTGTTTGAACAATATCATTGGTGAATTATGGGTAATTTTCATCTCCCTGGGTGTAAAAGCTCCGCCGCGAGTTTGTATTCATTCCTGCAGGTAAAATCAGACTGATCCAGCACTAAACAGCTGTTTAGATCAAGGTTTTTAAAGCCCTAGATAAATCTAGATGTATTAAATCACGTGTTGATAACTTCCTTTCTAAGTTGAACAAGTTAAAAGTCATCTGGACTGCCTTCATAGGACCTCATTTCTCCGTCCGGGAATCATATTGATAACTAGCCAGTGTTCTCCCTCCACTCTGCCTATGTCTCTTCTTTCATGGTTGGGGTGACCAAAACTGAACGCAGTACTCAAGGTGGGGGATGTTAGCAGTGATTTGTAAAGAATGAGGATTCCTTTTTATAAGCTGGATTCCAATGC
Organism: Panulirus ornatus; assembly: GCF_036320965.1. Classification (NCBI taxonomy): domain Eukaryota; kingdom Metazoa; phylum Arthropoda; class Malacostraca; order Decapoda; family Palinuridae; genus Panulirus; species Panulirus ornatus. Next base: position 15,603,136 of record NC_092225.1, read on the forward strand.
CCTGACTGTGACATCAAGAATTCTGATAACCTCTTTTTTTCACTTTTTACGCAATGCTCACTTAGCCTTACGTCATTAGCGATTATTACAGCGAAGTCTTCTACGTTATATGTGGCTGAGCAGAGTTCGTACCGTAACTTGTCTCCTCGTCTTAATCTCTGATATGCAAAACTGTGCACTTCGTATGATTTTGGGGGAAATATCACTCACTGCCTCTCAGCTCAGACGTAATGTCTTGTGTGAACGCTACTTGCTCCTGTACCGGAGTGTGTTATTCTGTACTGTGTGTGATGTATAGGAGATTCGTGTACGTCTGTGTGTGTGTGTGTGTGTGTGTGTGTGTGTGTGTGTGTGTGTTGTTGCCCCCCCCCCCCCCATCCCACGGCGGTATCGTGACAAGCCTTCATAGTTCACAGGAAAATGGGAAAAACGTCTTCACAAGCTTTCGCCTCTTTTTCAAGACCTCTGTACAGGGAATGGGTCCAGGGTTCCTCCTGGACGATCTCTCTCCCCTTAACCCACAAGTGGTCATTCTCTCTCTCTCTCTCTCTCTCTCTCTCTCTCTCTCTCTCTCTCTCTCTCTCTCTCTCTCTCTCTTCTCTCTCTCTCTGGAAGCTATTACCGTGCACCAGCAGATAACGTCGTCATGGACCATCAGGTTTTCTGTTGCCTTGTCCTCCTATATATTCAACCCCATCCATGCCTTTATTTTCCCCTACTCCCTCCATGCATTTACTTCCTCCCTCCCTCATGCCTGCTTCCCTCATTCTTCCCTCATCCCGCGCTCCATCTATACTTTCCATCATCCCCTTCTTCCCCAACCTCTCTCTTGCCTGCTTCCCCTCCATCTTCACTCCTTCGTCCACACCATCCTCCAGTGGGCTGACGTAGCCTTGTCTCTTGGTCAGTACTTCATGATAATATCTCGGCCTATTAACTCCCCTGTAATTGGATGCTGATGAAGAGGAAATCCAGCAAATTACAACCCTCGTAGGACGCAGTTTTATAGTGGGATCTGGCGCGTCGCCCGGGTTCAGCCCATTGTTCCAGCCGCCCCAAGACGTGCTGGAAGTGCTATTGAGGCTCCTCTCATTCGGTCCTTCTCTATCGCAGAGGCGCGTTGAGTACCACCAGTTCTTATCATCGCGTTGGGTTACAGTTGGGCTAGTTGCTGTTATGACCGTTACAGCAAGGCTAGTTGCTGTTATTAACGGTTACAGCGAGGCTAGTTGCTGCTATTAACGGTTACAGCGAGGCTAGTTAATGCTATTAACGGTTACAGCGAGGCTAGTTGCTGCTATTAACGGTTACAGCAAGGCTAGTTGCTGCTGTTAACGGTTACAGCGAGGCTAGTTGCTCCTATTAACGGTTACAGCGAGGCTAGTTGCTCCTATTAACGGTTACAGCAAGGCTAGTTGCTGCTGTTAACGTTACAGCGAGGCTTGTTACTGCTATTAACGGTTACAACGAGGCTAGTTGCTGCTGTTAACGGTTACAACGAGGCTAGTTGCTGCTGTTAACGATTACAGCAAGGCTAGTTGCTGCTATTAACGGTTACAGCGAGGCTAGTTGCTGCTATTAACGATTACAGGAAGGCTAGTTGCTGCTATTAACGGTTACAGCGAGGCTAGTTGCTGCTATTAACGGTTACAGCGAGGCTAGTTGCTGCTATTAAAAGATTGCTATCTCTCTCGGGGGAAAAAAAAAGGATATCCGGCAGATGAAAAGTCAGAGGTGAGATATATCTTCAATTACTTAACGTTGAAAAATCTCTTGAGTTTAGCGTTCGTTTGGACGCATTTTAGTGTACAGTTTATGTCTTCTGGGTTGAATGCTGACTCCAGTTCAGCCCTGATTGCCAGGGTTGGAGTTAGCGTTTTTTTTATTTTTTCTTCTCGAGGTTTCGCGTTCGTTATGATCTTGTGGTCGAGGTTTGCTGTATTAGCGTTTATTTGATCGAGTCTTGCTATCTGTAAGTTGACGGTATTAACGTTCGCTGTCGTGGCGTTTATATTATCGATGGTTTTTGGCGTAAGTGGTCTTGTTCTTCATCCTGGCTTATGGGCGTGGCTAGCGACAGTTTAAAGGCCATCATTATCACTCTTGCTTGTATCTTGGTTGCGTAGTGGAGGACATGGTTGTTACATGGTTATGTCGTGGTTATGTCGTGGTAGCCATGCAGAAAATCACACTCTCGTCGCTTGTGTGTGTGTGTGTGTGTGTGTGTGTGTGTGTGTGTATGTGTTTGTGTGGTGTGTGTGTGTGTGTGTGTGTGTGTGTGTGTGTGTGTGTGTGTGTGTGTGTGTGTGTCCCTATACCCAGATTGTCTTCTCTTTCCCCCTCTTTCTTTTTGTTTTAAGACGTTAGCAAATGTTATTGTTTGGTTCCTTGGTTGAAGCTCGGCTTTTTTTGTTATTTTATTTTCTTTGAGCTGTGGTTCGTCTCTTGGTTGACATTCATGCTGATGTGTTTGACCTGGCTGCTTACGGCCCGCTGGTCGATAGCCTTTGTATTTGCATCTCACGGGTAAAAATTGCCTTTCTCTTTTCGCGTCTCGTGGTTGAAGTTATCATATTTGTGTGTGTGTGTGTGTGTGTGTGTGTGTGTGTGTGTGTGTGTGTGTGTGTGTTGGCCGAATTCGTCATCAGTGTGTCTCATGGATGAAGTTCTTTGTGTCTGTTGGTCTGATGTTTTGGCGTTCGTATCCCTTGCATGAAGGTGTTGTTTACTTGGCGAGCCAACAGCTCTATATCAATATTTACATTTGAGAAGAAACGCAATGTTATACAAGACTAACCCCGCTCACACCTGTTTGTATGATCCCGCTCACACCTGTTTGTATGATCCCGCTCACACCTGTTTGTATGATCTCGCTCACACCTGTTTGTATGATCCCGCTCACACCTGCTTGTATGATCTCGCTCACACCTGCTTGTATGATCTCGCTCACACCTGCTTGTATGATCCCGATCACACCTGCTTGTATGATCTCGCTCACACCTGCTTGTATGATCTCGCTCACACCTGCTTGTATGAACCCCCTCACACCTGCTTGTATGATCTCGCTCCCACCTGCTTGTATGAACCCGGTCACACCAGCTCACTTAACCCTGCTTTTCGAAAGGTAAATATTATATCTGCTCTCTCGTATTCATCGTAGCATGATTTTTTTTGTGACAGCTACGTTATGAAGCAAGACAATATTCTACACTCTGTATACTTATAGACTTAATTCACTCGTATATCGTTCTCAGGTCCGTAGCAACGTCTCTAAGGACTTGGAAGAATGGAGGAGACAAGGGAAAAGAGAACCCTTTGGGGCACAGGGTGTTGATTGCAACGTATAATTCCCACATGACCATGACACCTGTACAACGGGGTGTGTGTGTGTGTGTGTGTGTGTGTGTGTGTGTGTGTGTGTGTGTGTGTTGTTGTTGTTGTTGTTGTTGTTTCCTCCTTCTTCCCCGTTACTTTTGGGGTGGTCGTCAGCCTGAGGGCTGGGTGGCTAGTATCCTAATGGTGCTGGTAAGAGCAACCAAGAACTGAAGAAGAAGAGGAGTTGGGAGATATATGATGATGGGGTTCACGCCAGAGAGGAAGGTAGGTTTCTTCGTCCATATGCTGGTGCCGTGTTGTGAGGAGGAGTTATGTAGGTACAGGATCCTGTTGGTGATGAGTGGGTGTGGGTGTGTATGTGTGAGAGAACTGTGTGTGAAGTTACAAGTTAGGGAACTGTGGACGACGCTACGCGGGCCTGGAAGAGACCCGTGGATGAATTTATAAGATCTTGTACGGTAATTGCGGATGAAGTTATAAGCTCATGTAATGTAATTATCATAGGAAGTTACAAGTTCATGCTCGAGAACTGAGTTGTAAGTTACCTCACCCAACACGAGAATGTCTTGTTATATGACAGGATGATACTAATTAATGAATATGTGTTTGTATAGTTCCGTATCATATATATAGTTTCCTTATCATTTATATAGTTCCGTATCATCTATATAGTTTACTTATCATCTTTATAGTTCCTTATCATGTTTATAGTTCCGTATCATCTATATAGTTCCTTATCATCTATATAGTTCTTTATCGTCTTCATAGTTCCTTATCATCTTTATGATTCCTTATCATCTATATAGTTCCTTATCATCTATATAGTTCTTTATCGTCGTTATAGTTCGTTATCATGTCTATAATTCCTTCTCAATACTGTACCTCCAAGTGTATTATATACCGTAACCTTTGTGCGATTAGCCACCACAGAAACTGACCTGTGCTCTGTCGTCGCTAACCAAATCGTAAATGATAAATATACAGACCTTTATAAATAAGATTTGAAGGTTAGAAAAAAAAAAAAAATTGCCCGAAGGAAAATATTAATTTCGACCGGGTAATTTAGAAAACGAGCGTGTTGTCATTATCCGAGGTAATGTGGTCCCCTCCCTGGGTGCCAGCTGCAGTAATAACAAATTAAGGCGATTTTTTTTCCCTTCTGTAATGACGAGTCGGCCTCTGTTGGCTCTTGTAGGGAGAATAAATACGAAGGCGACCATTCTATAAGGTCATGCGCCTCTAGGGGACACACACACACACACACACACACACACACACACACACACACACACACACACACACACACACACACACACACACACGCAGGACCTCGTGTCTTGGGATGGTTAACGTTGCTGACCATCATCAGTTCGCACAGGCCCACGCTAGCTAGCTAGGTAGGGCCCACAGGGGGTTCGAATCCAGGGCATGGCACTTGAACGCACGATCCACATCCACATAGCTTTCTTCAACCCATACATATTTTTTTTTCTTTTCTTTTATGCTACGTGCGCTACGGAACACATGGCAGTCATGCACACTCCCCTCACTGACCACATGAACTTGCGAACACCTCGATGATCTTCCTCCTCCAGCAGGAGCGGCGTCCTAGAATACCCACGTGAGATCGGAGAGGCGTTACCTGAGAGGCGGAGGAGGAGGCGGTGGTGGTGGTGACTGATTGTCCAATTTCCCTTGACTTTCCCCAGCCCAGATGGTCCCGGGATAACCATCTGGCAGACGCTGAGGAGGAGGAGGAGGAGAGGGAGAGCCGGTATGGTGGACTAGAGAGAGAGAGAGAGAGAGAGAGTGTATAGGGCAGTGGACGGATTGATAAAAAAGAAAAGAGGAAAAGAAAATTGGCAAAAAAAAAAGAGAAAGAAAATGGGATGAGAAAAGAAGCTTCTGTGATGTCGACGTGTTGTGGTGTAGCGCGCGCGCGCGCGTGTGTGTGTGTGTGTGTGTGTGTGTGTTTACTGTCAATATCAACAACAACAACAGCGTCACGCAGGGCTTTATCTTGTCTCCTACACCGTACCATCACATCGTCAGAGACAGTAGTACAGTTTTGATAGATACGTACCAGTAGTATCTTAGCTCTATAGATATACAGAATGGAGAATACTCTCTCGCTTTTAACGCTTTCGATGTAGTTGTTAATCATCCTGTTGTGAAGAATATAAGGCAGCAGAGGCAGGTTGTGTTTTGTTAGAGAACAAGGCTGTGTTATATAAGTAACAACTTCAGCCAAGGGATAGTAATATAACAACGTCGACCAATACACGCAAAAAATAACAACTTCAGCCAAGAGACATGATTATGATAACTAACCCAACAAACACAAAAATAACAACTTCACAAGCTACATGGCGTCAGTCACGAGAGCAAAAGGCAGCCATGGATTCGGCCATTCAGGACACACGGAAGAGAGCAACCCATGGATTCGGCCAATCAGGACACACGGAAGAGAGCAAGCCATGGATTCAGCCAGTCAGAGAACAGAACGAGCTTTAGGTTCATCCAATCAGAAGACTTGGATCAGAGAAACCCACGGGTTCAACCAATCAGGACATACGGACCAGAATGAGTCCATGGATTCAACCAATCAGGACACACGGAGCAGAGTGTGAGCCATGGGTTCAACCAATCAGGACACACGGAGCAGAGTGTGAGCCATGGATTCAACCAATCAGGACACACGGAGCAGAGTGTAAGCCATGGATTCAACCAATCAGGACACACGGAGCAGAGTGTGAGCCACGGGTTCAGCCCAGCCAGCGTGGACACAGGGAGGTGAGGGAGCAGAGGCCGGGCCGGGCGGGCAGCCGACCGTCTGAGAGATGGATGAAGGAAGTTGGCTGAGGGTGGCGAAGGGCGGAGACTCCCCCGGGAACTCGTTTCCTCACCCCTGGTCATCAGCATTCATGGCCTCCTCCCGGACGGCAGGATAGCCGGGTGGCATAGGATCACCAGGAAGGGGGGCGGTGCCTGTGTTTCCCACGGATTACAGAGGGTCGCATGTCTGGTACGGGTTCAAGGATGACCTGGGTCTTGTAGTGTCACGGAGGGGGGCGGGGCTTGGGAGCTCCTGAGGTGTCGTAGGAGGACTTGGGGTCCACAGGATTATGGGGCTGGGTGTCTTAAGGACTGCGGGAGGGAGGGAGGGTAGGAGGTTATTCAAAGTAAAGGCACGGTAGGGATCCTTTAGGATATTTTAGGATCAAGATATTTTACTTTGCATAAAAGTCTTTGGACGCTGAAGACCAAGTTGACTGTCGATTTGGCCTGGCAACTTGCGGTGTATAGATGTATCATCCAGACAGAACGTAAACTAAATTTTGTAAACTCATGATGTGAAGTGGATCCCAAGTCCTTAAGATCTTCAACACAGGATCATTAGACACCTTAATGTTGCTGTGGCCCGATCTGAGTTCGGGCTGTGGGTACTTGTGTGAGTCTCCTCTCACTACTGATGTCGGAAAGACAAATTATAATCTTTACCATCATCATTACTCCCATACCAGGCAACGGTTTGTACCTGACTCGTAAAATGAGTAAGTTTAGAGGCATTTCTTTCATGCATTACTACATACACGAAAGCATTTTATCTGTAATCATGTTTTCCACATGCTATTTGAGGAATATCTTCCTTTAACGACCATAAGATTTGTTGCATAGTTCAGTCAGTGTGTTGCAGCTCCTGGATCGGTGCATGCACTCTGGATCCTCCCGTGTGTCACAGCTCAGAGGATTAGGGGGATCCTCCCTTGTGTCACAGCTCAGAGGAGGGAGATCCTCCCTTGTGTCACAGCTCAGAGGAGGGAGATCCTCCCGTGTGTCACAGCTCAGAGGAGGGGGGGATCCTCCCTTGTGTCACAGCTCAGAGGAGGAGGGGGAGATCCTCCCTTGTGTCACAGCTCAGAGGAGGGAACAATACCTTCCCCGGCATTTGTGGTAAGAAGCAAATCGAAAGCGGGAGGGGGTTCCGGATCTCTTACATTTACAGGCGTCAATAGTTGTGATTGCTCGATGGTTTACCACAGAGGGAGGAGTGAAGTTGGCTATGGTGCGTGACGACACCTGCTGTCAGGGAAGTAGCCCCCTTCTCTCCCATCTATTTCGTCGTCAGGTCGTCAGGTCTTCGTCAAGGTTCTGATCGGTCCCACGTCGTCCCTCTGTCTTCTGTTCTCATGAACACGACGTGTTCTCGGCATTGTCGTACTTCGTTGTGAGTCTTGAGATCGACGTTAGTGTCATCCCTTGAGCACGACGACGGTACGACCCCTTGAGGTCAAGTCGACATACCCAAAGGTCGTACCGTCATGCTCAAGGGTCGCGAAGTCGTGTTCCTTGGGCTGTAACCCAACCCGCCTCACGTGTATGTTCTGCTTAGCATTTTACTGGACAAGTTCAGATCTGGACGGTATGTCTCATGGGGTTAAACCTAACCTAACCAAAATCGGTAGCTCCAAAACTGAATTTCTTCCTATATCTGTCATGAAATTATATATATATATATATATGTATATATATATATATATATATATATATATATATATATATATATATATATATATATATATATATATCTTTTCTTTCTTTTTTTCATACTATTCGCCATTTCCCGCGTTAGCGAGGTAGCGTTAAGAACAGAGGACTGGGCCTTTGAGAGAATATATATATATATATATATATATATATATATATATATATATATATATATATATATATATATATACATATATATATATATTTTTTTTTTTTTTTTTTTTTTTTTTTATACTTTGTCGCTGTCTCCCGCGTTTGCGAGGTAGCGCAAGGAAACAGACGAAAGAAATGGCCCAACCCCCCCCCCCCATACACATGTACATACACACGTCCACACACGCAAATATACATACCTACACAGCTTTCCATGGCTTACCCCAGACGCTTCACATGCCTTGATTCAATCCACTGACAGCACGTCAAACCCTGTATACCACATCGCTCCAATTCACTCTATTCCTTGCCCTCCTTTCACCCTCCTGCATGTTCAGGCCCCGATCACACAAAATCTTTTTCACTCCATCTTTCCACCTCCAATTTGGTCTCCCTCTTCTCCTCGTTCCCTCCACCTCCGACACATATATCCTCTTGGTCAATCTTTCCTCACTCATTCTCTCCATGTGCCCAAACCATTTCAAAACACCCTCTTCTGCTCTCTCAACCACGCTCTTTTTATTTCCACACATCTCTCTTACCCTTACGTTACTTACTCGATCAAACCACCTCACACCACACATTGTCCTCAAACATCTCATTTCCAGCACATCCATCCTCCTGCGCACAACTCTATCCATAGCCCACGCCTCGCAACCATACAACATTGTTGGAACCACTATTCCTTCAAACATACCCATATATATATATATATATATATATATATATATATATATATATATATATATATATATATATATATATATATTTGAAGCCTGAAAATTCAGTATTTACAAGCGTGCGTTGTTTCCCAAGAGCCACGATGGTATGTAATAACCGTTCAGTAATATGGTAATTTATAATTCATACATTTATGTAAACTTAATAATGACAAAACTCACCTTTTTTTTTCCTCCTCCTCCTCCTCCTCCTCCTCTACCCCGCCCCCACCCCCTACTTAGTGAAGCTTGTGGCAATCCTTGCTTTCCACAGTTCCCCCTAAATTTTTGGTTTGTTTTCAGTCGTGTTTACAGGCAGCAGTTCTCTGAAGGGGAGACCCGGCCATAACCGATCGATGATTTTGAATATTACATGTTTGAGTGTCGAGAAAAACAGACTCACACAGATAGCTCGAGGGAAGCCTGGAGACTTGACTCCTCTTTTTTTTTTCTTCTTTTAAGAGCTGTCGTACTGGAACAGATTTCCTGAAAGTATGTCTCCCTCTCTGACCAAATTTCAATACGTCATTTTCCAAAAAACTTTCTGTTATCTTCAGTTGGCACATTTCTTCCGTATTAACTACAGTAAGGAGGATATCGGACAGTCAGCCACGGCAGTAAAAGGGTGCGGTACGTAGAGATTGAATTTGATGACTTTTTTATTCAATGATGCTGAAAAAATATCATTGAGTCATAATAGCGTTTGCGTATGTAGTTGTAGTATAAAGGGCGGTGCTGCACCATCTTCTGACCTTGTTAGAAGTTATGTCATTAAGGGGGAAAAGGGTATCTGTTCTTTCGTAAGAATTTGCCTTTGGAACACCTTTTCTGTCTCTGTTAACGTACACTGACACACAGACGAGACACGCACATATACTCAGCACGCATACAACACACTTACGCACAAGATTTGATGTAATAGAAACAGTGAGGAAAATCCTCCGTATATATTCTTGAGTCTGTGCTTGTTATGGATCGCCATCTGTCATTGGCGAGAAGGTGATGCACTTAGCAATAACCTCGTCAGGGCTCACGAGGTCGAAAGCTGCGGCGAAGGTGAGGTAGGGAAAACGGAGATCTTGCGTCTCTCATACGATAGATGTAGTTTAGGAATCTAATGAAGCGGTCGTTGGTAAAGGAGATGTTCATGTTACCAAACTGCTGAGAGGGTCTGTGAGACTTGCAATTGAGCCCAATTAAATGGCAATGGGTCGTAACTAATTGAGAGATCGTGGGCTTGTTGACTTCGTTAGAGTGAGGGAGGGAGGGAGAGAGAGAGAGAGAGAGAGAGAGAGAGAGAGCCATATATGAAGTCTTTCAATCAGGGGGACATTGTGACTGTTGGTGGGGTGCATTGATGATGGTGGAAAAGGGGTTCAGTTGGCTCAGGGAGAGAACTCCCCTTTGTACAGCTTCATGGATGGTGTACAACACCTTACCTGGAGGCTCGGTCACTGTCTGGGATGCATAGGAGAGAGTATGAGAGGTCTTGAAGATTTTTCGTTCAACACCTGAAGAAGGTGTGTGAGTGTTGTGTGTGTGTGTGTGTGTGTGTGTGTGTGTGTGTGTGTGTGTGTGTGTGTGTGTAGAGTGAATAACTTTATCTTTTTATGGTTGCGAATGATCACAAGTTGAGATTTAACCTTGATAAACCTCGGATCTGCACAAACCAAGTATCATCAAAAACCAACTTTCATATGAAGATCTTTTACCTAACCGTTCAAGGTTGTGGCTTATGGCCAGTATGTGTTAATGGACATGACACCATAATGTAAAATGTCTCGAAAGCTCTGCAAGAAAAGAATTTGATATATACTTTACCCTGCAGCCTGTTACATACCCACTAGTGTACAAGAAATAGTACGAGGCGGAGGACGTCCTGTGAAAGGAAAGAGGCGGAGGACGTCCTGTGAAAAAAAAGGAGTCTTAATTCTTTCATGTCTTTTGTCTTATTCATTTCTATTAAAGTTAATCTCTTTATATATGCGGGAAATGTGCCTGAGATTGTAACCCAGCTGATCATGGCGATATATGGGGCTTGGTAAATTTATTCAGTCCATTGTTTCGGGGCGGGAGCTCATTATATAAACATGAGTTTTAAGGCTAAAGATTCTACTTAATAACAGTAAGGTCCATTGAGCTAGTCAGAGGTCTGGAATCAATGAATCTAATGGGTCAGGGGTTAGCCTCTTCTTTAGGTACTCTTGGTTTCCTTCGTACATTTTGTACGGTCAAGTTCGAGTTGCTTGGTTAGGTTCGATGTGTATGGTTAGTCTCAGTTCTGTGGGCAGTTCGAGTTGTATGGTCAGATCTATCAGAAGTAAGACTTAGGAAAATAATCACGAGTGGACCTTGCCCTGCGCAAACCGTGTTGGAGATCTGGAAGAAGGTAATAAGATTCTACGATCTCTACATGAAAATAAGTTTAGGATGACAGTTACTTTATCAAGATTTAGGGCTTAAGAAGTTCAGATTCTAAGTAAGAGTATCGGAAACTTTCAAAAGAACTTGGAGACAGCAGAAGTGAAAGCGATGGGGCGATAGTTAGAAGGGTTAGAACTGTTTTCTTTCATGTAGCTGGGCAGCACCAAGACGTATCTTCAAGGGGAGAAAAGCTTTGTTGTTGTTTTTCAAACAGGAAGGCTGCAGGTGAGCAGGGATCGGAGGTAACTCATTGGTAAGCTTCCTTAAGACTGGAGGAGGTATGCCATCTGGGCCAGTTGTCTTGTCCGCTGGAAGCTGGGAGCGAACTGCGGAGACCTTAATTTAGAGTAGTAACAGGAAACGAAGGTTGAAAATAAGAGTGGCTTTATCCGTGGGAGAGGCAGCTATACATTGGCCTGGCCGGAAGAGAGGAGGAAAGGTTTATATTGTTGTTGGAGAGGCTTTTGGCTAAGGACCAGGAAGACTTCTCACTTGATTAAGAAGTCAGATCAGGACATTCTCTTTTTAAGAAGGCGTATTCCCCTTTTGTCCTCACCTTGGATGGTTTCTGAAGCCCGCACACACGCCATTCCTGACCAAAAAAGCACAGACCCTGGTCGTCCGTGCTGGTGGACCATGTCGTCCGAATCCAGGCAGATCTCCCTCCCACACTCTTACCTCCGAGCCAGGAACCCAAACCCATTGAGGCCTCACCCACCCGCCTTCTCTGCCTCAGGTTTCCACCAGCTCTGATGCGGGTAATTCCCTGCATCTCTGTTGATCTAGGGAACCAGGATAAACGTGGAGTATAAACATGACGTGTTTATACAGTTCGATCTCTCTCGGGAGTGGTGAGGAGCCTGGCTGATTGGTGAGGGTGAAGGTGGTTTGGCTGATGAGCAACGTTGATGATTGATGATGTCGAGTGGGGTCGAGGCTGATGGTTGAATCGTCGGTCTGATTGTTCAGTCGGCTTCTGATTCTGAAGGCGAGTTTAGTTTTAATGTCATCTCGACTTCAGTAATGGATTTGGGTTCTACACACACACACACACACACACACACACACACACGGTGGGGCTCCTTGATTGTAGAAGTTGCAACCCGCACCGTGTAAATAGTTCATTACCAATAGGTAAATACAAATGATTAATGATAGAAAGCTGGTTATAAATGAGTGATCATACAAACGTACACACGGGACACACGGGACGTATTGCATTACATGATTCGACGTTACAGTCCTTGAGCACAACTGTACGACCCTTGATCACAGCGTTTCGACCCTTGAGCACGACGGCTTGTATTTCGACCTGACTCTTCGTATTTAAAGGTCAGATCAAAGGTCAGGCCATCATAGCCAGGGGTCGTACCGTCACGTGCAAGGGTCATAAAGTCGTAATTAAAGCTCGTACCCTCACACCCAAGGCTCGTACCGTCGTGTTCAGGGGTCGTAGTGGCGTGCGACATGGATTAATGAACAAACAACATTAGAATCCAAATTCGATTGATGTGATCATTACTCAGATTTTGTATTAATCCTTTAAGGTCCTACTGTATCACTGGTTACTGTAGAGCACAGTCATATACAGTAAAAAGATCAACTTAATATCAGTACTAAAGTTTAAGGCTGAAGTCTGACGAAGGTTTGATTTTAAGGGTTGTGATTCCAAGACGAGGTCTCTACTCATGTATTCGAATAGGGTTAAGGGCAAGATATAAGGGCTGAGGCGTTAGGTCAATATTAGCCTGTATGGTCCACAGTGGCCACCGAGAAGACACGGGGGCGTGTTATCTTGAAGGTTGATCAATGCTGACTTGGTCTGCCCGACACAGATCCTGTGAGAACGAAAAAGAGAGGACAAAGCAATATTTCGTTTATTACATCCTCTGTCTTAGGATGTAATAAATGAAAGTACTAACTGTTCTTATTTTCTCTTTCCAGTGGTGATTGTGCATATACCTACGTCTTCACGGTGATTGAAGGCTGCAGAAAAAAAAAATATATATATATTATATATATTATAATATTATATATATATATAATTGGGAAAAGAGGGCATACGGTATTAAGTATATCCTCTTAAATCACTGAAAGATTTTACACAAATGATCAAGTATTCTCGTCTTGATTTACAGCCTGCTGGCATTTTACCCCACACGAGCAATTTCATTTACCTTAAGTGGGGATTATTAAACGCACCACCCGTAGTAAAATAAGTGGGGGGTTTCCCACCTTTTCCGGGGGGTAGAAGATAGGGAGGGGGGGCCCCCCCCTTCCTGCTAGAAAATTTTAAGGGGGGGGGGGCCCCCCCCTTTTTGGAAAAAACCCCGGGGGCCCCCCAACCTTCCCTTTTTGGGGGGGGTTTTTTCCCTTTTTCCCCCCCTTTTTTAAAACCGGGGGGCCCTTTTTTCCTTGGGGGAAAAAAAAATTTTCCTTTTTTCCCCCCTTTTTGGGGGGGGGGGGGCCCCCCTTTTCCCCGGGGGGGGGGCCCCCCTTTCCCCCCCCTTTTCCAAAACCCAAAACCTTTTTAAAATTTTTTTGGGGGGCCCCCCTTTTTGGGGGGGGGGGGGGGGTTTTTTTTTTCCCCCCAAAAAAATTAGGGGAGTAAAAGGTTTTTGGGGGGGGGGGAAAAAAACCCCGGGTACCTAAAAAAACCACCCTTTCAAAAAAAAAAAGGGGGGGTTTTTTTTGGTTTATCAGGCAGATTAAGTCAAAACCCCTATCTTTACAATCACATTCCTATGATGATGAAGACATTAGATTTCTCTGTAATTTGTCTTCTTATTTAAAGGGATTTTTAAATCATTTCCCTTTGTATTTGTTTCCCCTTTTTTTTCCTTTTCCCCCTTTCATCATCGTAAGTATTGGATAGAAAATTTAAATTAAAAACGCTATTTTAAACGTTTAAAATTAGAAAGCCCAAATTTGTCGGCTAGAAATTTGCCCGGCCAAAAAAGGACTTTCAAGCTGAGATTTTTCTATAAGTTAAGATTTAAACCGGGGTTTATTGAAACGCTTTTGGGTAATGTTAAAAGTGTTTCCTGGTTGAGAATAATGTATTTTGCAAAAAGGGTTTTTTAAGAGGGGAAAACAAAAAAATAAAAATTATTGATATATTTATGTAAATAACATATTAATATTTTCATTTTTTTTAAAAAATATATATTTTTTAAATTTTATAAAATGTTAAAAAAAAATTATAATATTTTTTAGAAAAGGGGTGAGAGGGAAAAGGGAGGGGGAGGGGGAGAGGAGCTGTTGGTTTCTAAACAAAGGGGGAGGGGTTTCACATGTAAAATAATTGGGGTATGTTGCTAAAAGGGAAATTTGAAGATATTAAAAATTTGTTTAAAAAGAAAAAAAAAAACCAAAAAGCCATTTTCCTTCCCACAAAGTAAAAAAGGGCCCGGGGAAGCAAGCTTGCCCAAAACTCCCACATACACACCTGCGTGCAGCTGCCTGGCTCGGGTTAACATTTAACTTGCCGGGCCGCCAGCTTGCAGGTGTTGATGGCCGTGCCCTTTCACTGGTTCCCTCCCAGGGTCAAGGGGCAGCCACATGTGGGAACGTTATGACGGAGGATACCGCTGCTCAGAGAAAAAGGGGGCAAATTAGGGAGAGACTTTTTAATGAAAACGTACGGGAATACATGCTAAAAACCCACCACCCCAAACACACACACGCCCCCCCGCCCCCCCCCCCCAGCGCGCACCCGTATGAAGAAACATAAAATACATACATATATACATACATACATACTTATATATACATAGATACATACATACATACATGCATATATCTTAACGGTCGTACCGTCGTGCTTAACGGTCGTACCGTCGTGCTTAACGGTCGTACCGTCGTGCTTAACGGTCGTACCGTCGTGCTTAACGGTCGTACCGTCGTGCTTAACGGTCGTACCGTCGTGCTTAACGGTCGTACCGTCGTGCTTAACGGTCGTACCGTCGTGCTTAACGGTCGTACCGTCGTGCTTAACGGTCGTACCGTCGTGCTTAACGGTCGTACCGTCGTGCTTAACGGTCGTACCGTCGTGCTTAACGGTCGTACCGTCGTGCTTAACGGTCGTACCGTCGTGCTTAACGGTCGTACCGTCGTGCTTAACGGTCGTACCGTCGTGCTTAACGGTCGTACCGTCGTGCTTAACGGTCGTACCGTCGTGCTTAACGGTCGTACCGTCGTGCTTAACGGTCGTACCGTCGTGCTTAACGGTCGTACCGTCGTGCTTAACGGTCGTACCGTCGTGCTTAACGGTCGTACCGTCGTGCTTAACGGTCGTACCGTCGTGCTTAACGGTCGTACCGTCGTGCTTAACGGTCGTACCGTCGTGCTTAACGGTCGTACCGTCGTGCTTAACGGTCGTACCGTCGTGCTTAACGGTCGTACCGTCGTGCTTAACGGTCGTACCGTCGTGCTTAACGGTCGTACCGTCGTGCTTAACGGTCGTACCGTCGTGCTTAACGGTCGTACCGTCGTGCTTAACGGTCGTACCGTCGTGCTTAACGGTCGTACCGTCGTGCTTAACGGTCGTACCGTCGTGCTTAACGGTCGTACCGTCGTGCTTAACGGTCGTACCGTCGTGCTTAACGGTCGTACCGTCGTGCTTAACGGTCGTACCGTCGTGCTTAACGGTCGTACCGTCGTGCTTAACGGTCGTACCGTCGTGCTTAACGGTCGTACCGTCGTGCTTAACGGTCGTACCGTCGTGCTTAACGGTCGTACCGTCGTGCTTAACGGTCGTACCGTCGTGCTTAACGGTCGTACCGTCGTGCTTAACGGTCGTACCGTCGTGCTTAACGGTCGTACCGTCGTGCTTAACGGTCGTACCGTCGTGCTTAACGGTCGTACCGTCGTGCTTAACGGTCGTACCGTCGTGCTTAACGGTCGTACCGTCGTGCTTAACGGTCGTACCGTCGTGCTTAACGGTCGTACCGTCGTGCTTAACGGTCGTACCGTCGTGCTTAACGGTCGTACCGTCGTGCTTAACGGTCGTACCGTCGTGCTTAACGGTCGTACCGTCGTGCTTAACGGTCGTACCGTCGTGCTTAACGGTCGTACCGTCGTGCTTAACGGTCGTACCGTCGTGCTTAACGGTCGTACCGTCGTGCTTAACGGTCGTACCGTCGTGCTTAACGGTCGTACCGTCGTGCTTAACGGTCGTACCGTCGTGCTTAACGGTCGTACCGTCGTGCTTAACGGTCGTACCGTCGTGCTTAACGGTCGTACCGTCGTGCTTAACGGTCGTACCGTCGTGCTTAACGGTCGTACCGTCGTGCTTAACGGTCGTACCGTCGTGCTTAACGGTCGTACCGTCGTGCTTAACGGTCGTACCGTCGTGCTTAACGGTCGTACCGTCGTGCTTAACGGTCGTACCGTCGTGCTTAACGGTCGTACCGTCGTGCTTAACGGTCGTACCGTCGTGCTTAACGGTCGTACCGTCGTGCTTAACGGTCGTACCGTCGTGCTTAACGGTCGTACCGTCGTGCTTAACGGTCGTACCGTCGTGCTTAACGGTCGTACCGTCGTGCTTAACGGTCGTACCGTCGTGCTTAACGGTCGTACCGTCGTGCTTAACGGTCGTACCGTCGTGCTTAACGGTCGTACCGTCGTGCTTAACGGTCGTACCGTCGTGCTTAACGGTCGTACCGTCGTGCTTAACGGTCGTACCGTCGTGCTTAACGGTCGTACCGTCGTGCTTAACGGTCGTACCGTCGTGCTTAACGGTCGTACCGTCGTGCTTAACGGTCGTACCGTCGTGCTTAACGGTCGTACCGTCGTGCTTAACGGTCGTACCGTCGTGCTTAACGGTCGTACCGTCGTGCTTAACGGTCGTACCGTCGTGCTTAACGGTCGTACCGTCGTGCTTAACGGTCGTACCGTCGTGCTTAACGGTCGTACCGTCGTGCTTAACGGTCGTACCGTCGTGCTTAACGGTCGTACCGTCGTGCTTAACGGTCGTACCGTCGTGCTTAACGGTCGTACCGTCGTGCTTAACGGTCGTACCGTCGTGCTTAACGGTCGTACCGTCGTGCTTAACGGTCGTACCGTCGTGCTTAACGGTCGTACCGTCGTGCTTAACGGTCGTACCGTCGTGCTTAACGGTCGTACCGTCGTGCTTAACGGTCGTACCGTCGTGCTTAACGGTCGTACCGTCGTGCTTAACGGTCGTACCGTCGTGCTTAACGGTCGTACCGTCGTGCTTAACGGTCGTACCGTCGTGCTTAACGGTCGTACCGTCGTGCTTAACGGTCGTACCGTCGTGCTTAACGGTCGTACCGTCGTGCTTAACGGTCGTACCGTCGTGCTTAACGGTCGTACCGTCGTGCTTAACGGTCGTACCGTCGTGCTTAACGGTCGTACCGTCGTGCTTAACGGTCGTACCGTCGTGCTTAACGGTCGTACCGTCGTGCTTAACGGTCGTACCGTCGTGCTTAACGGTCGTACCGTCGTGCTTAACGGTCGTACCGTCGTGCTTAACGGTCGTACCGTCGTGCTTAACGG
The DNA here is from genome assembly GCF_036320965.1 of Panulirus ornatus. NCBI lineage: Eukaryota > Metazoa > Arthropoda > Malacostraca > Decapoda > Palinuridae > Panulirus > Panulirus ornatus. Next base: position 15,620,835 of record NC_092225.1, read on the forward strand.
TCGTACCGTCGTGCTTAACGGTCGTACCGTCGTGCTTAACGGTCGTACCGTCGTGCTTAACGGTCGTACCGTCGTGCTTAACGGTCGTACCGTCGTGCTTAACGGTCGTACCGTCGTGCTTAACGGTCGTACCGTCGTGCTTAACGGTCGTACCGTCGTGCTTAACGGTCGTACCGTCGTGCTTAACGGTCGTACCGTCGTGCTTAACGGTCGTACCGTCGTGCTTAACGGTCGTACCGTCGTGCTTAACGGTCGTACCGTCGTGCTTAACGGTCGTACCGTCGTGCTTAACGGTCGTACCGTCGTGCTTAACGGTCGTACCGTCGTGCTCAACGGTCATACCATCGTGCTCAAAGGTCGTACCCTCGTGCTCAAAGGTCGTACCGTCGTGCCCAACGGTCGTACCGTTGTGCTCAACGGTCGTACCGTCGTGCTTAACGGTCGCACCGTCGTGCTTAACGGTCGTACCGTCGTACTCAAGGGTTGCACCGTCGTGCAAAGGGGGTTATAATCATTCTCGACATATTACCTCCCACACATTACGATCACGGATCCTTCCCCTAACATTATACACCACCAAGACTTAACCTGTCTTGGCTTTCAATTCAGTATATGGAACGCGTGGAGCGTTGCCCATCTGTCTCACTGGAGCTAAGACGTGAAATATAATTTTTCTTCTCACTGCTTTAGGTGTCAGTGTGGAAGGCGGCGGTACGCCATCATGGCTTCGTTAGATGGCCCGCTAAAGAGGTTATCTCTGAGCGGAAGTGGTATTTACCGCAGCGCCCAGCCGCTTACTGCTGTACCTGGCTGTGTTCCTGTTTACTATCCTTACACGGCTGTGCTAACACACACACACACACACACACACACACACACACACATAAAAGCTGTTTACGTCATACGTAAGACCAAAGCTGGAATATGCTTCGCGAATCTCGTCTCCGCGCACCTAAAGAAGCACAAAGAACTAATGGAGAAGGTCCAGAGGAGGAAAACAAAGATGGTACTGGAGTTGAGATGGATGTGCTCCAGGGAAAACCTGCTTATTGAAAAGGGCCAAGGTCTTAGTTAATAGGAAAGACACGAGGGGATAGAGTTCCATAGCTTCGAAGTGTAGAGGAAGAAAAAGATATCAAAACGGCCCACCTTTGAATTGCCAGCGACCATATGATAGTTTTATGACACGGTAGATTGGTGAGAAAAATGTGATCTAGCTAATGGTGAGGGCACACAAGCAGCCAGCGCTCGGGAGCAAAAGCCAAAGTAATACATTCAGAAGAAGGAGAGTGAACCAACATTATATCGTAGGGTAAGTGGGTCAAGTTGTGAGGTTAGACTCAACTCTTTCACGGAAGTATGAAGCGTTAGAACCTGCTCAGATATGAGAGCAGTACTCCATACGAGGAGGAATCAGCCCTCAGCATTCATGGAGCAAGTGCTTAGACAAGAATTTATGGAATCTGGTCAGGACTCCCAGTATCTTGGAGGCAGACTTAGGTATCTGTGTAACGTGGGGCTATTTAGATTGCGGGTAAACTGACGAAAGTTAACATCGGATGAAATTAACTTCGTGACAGGTTATTGTGGACGAACTTCATTTCTGACAACATTGGATGGCTTTAATTTCCTTGACAATTTTCCTCCAAGTTAACTTAATTTCTCCATTAGTTTACCTTTTGAAGAAATTATTTCCCTGGAGGCTCAACTTGGACGAACTCTATTCCCTGACCAAATTGCCTCAAACGAACTTAATTCCCCGAGAAGTTAGTGTACATAAGACGACCTTATTATCCTTGCCACTTGTAAAACTAAAGAGTGAGACACACACAGTGGGTGTGTTAGGAGGTAGTGTCCCTCAACTCCCAGTTGCTCAGACTGTCTTCCTTCCTCCCCTCCAAGCTCGTTGAGGAAATCCCCCTAGATCTCTGCCCCACGCAGATTTCTTCCATTCCATCACCGTTGTAAAGCCCTACATTACGAGGGGAAATTCCCCGCATTTCCCAGCGCATTCCTGCGGGACATTACCGGCGCTGCCGACATCTCCTCACCCCCTCACCCCACGGTGGATTGATACCTTCCGGAGGACGAAGATGCGGAAGGAAGGAAGGAAGGAAGGAAGGAAGGTAGGAAGGAAGGTAGGAAAGACGTGAGAGAGAATGAGATGGGGAATCTGAAGAAGGATTGAAGAAGGATTTGGAAGGAAGGACGGAAGGAAGGAAAGACGTGTGAAGGAATGAGATGAGGAATCTGAAGAAGGATTGAAGAAGGATTGGGAAGCGTATTGGAGAACACAAAGGGAGACGAAATGAATATAAGAAGTCTGGAATGGGACTCAAGATTCACAATTCATTACTCTGTCAGACGAAGGATTGTAATGAAGAGACGAAGAAGAACTGAGAATAGACATGAAGAATGTATAACCAATTTTTTTTTTGTTTTTCGATAGATTTAAGACAGCATGTAAGGTGGGATGAAGAGTTCGAACTAAATTGAGGGGACTCCAAAATAAGGCGTGGTAATAAGTCGAGGGAGTTGAGATAGAAGATGAATGATACGTTTGATTGATAGACTGGTAGAGTCGTGACGTAAGATGGCCTGAATAGGGAGTTGAAGAGGACGTACATAGAGGAAGGAGGATTATGAAGGGTGCTGGAAACAAGAGGATCATAGGAAGTGTACAATGACTGAAGGTTACTCATATAGGTTACGATCTTTTTTTGTATTTGTTAAAAACGGTGAAACAAATGCACGTGAAAACGATCAGTATGTTTTGCGTATAATTTCGGTGATTTGGTGCTCAAGGATTTGATCAAAAATGATTCAAATATAAATAAAAATGAGATGTACAGTAGAGTGAAAATTAGTAAGTATAGAAAACGAATAGAAATCGAGGTGGCTGGAGTTTGTTCTTTAAATCATGATAGAAAACAACTAATATGGAAACCTTTGTTGTTTATTTCTAAATTGTTTAAGTCAGTGACTGCTTGAACATAACCTCTCTTTTCATCTCTCTCTCTCTCTCTCTCTCTCTCTCTCTCTCTCTCTCTCTCTCTCTCTCTCTCTCTCTCTCTCTCTCTCTCTCTCCCTACTGCGGTGGTGCATGCCTCTCCGTCTCCCTATCTTATGGAAAACTCCCACCCTAGGTACGCGCAGGTACATACGTAGGTGGGTAAGTTAGGTACTCGCAGGTATGTATGTAGGTAGGTAGGCTAGGTACTCGCAAGTATGTAGGTAGGTTAGGTACTCTTAGGTATATAGATAGGTAGGTAAGTTAGGTATTCATAGGTACATAGGTAGGTAGGTAGGTTAGGTACTCGTAGGTATATAGGAAGGTAGGTAGATTAGGTACTCGCAGGTACATAGATAGGTAGGTAAGTTACGGTATTCACGGGTACATATGTAGGTAGGTAAGTTAGGTACTCGTAGGTATATATGGAGGTAGGTAGACTGCCTCTTGTCCATCCCTTGAACAAGCTTATTACTCCCAAGGTTCCTATATTGTGGGAGACCATCCTCATCACAGCTCCCTCACTGTCTTTCACCCTATGGGGCTGCGTCCCTTCTCCTGCTCCTGCCTCACCCTTTGGCTTCCCCTCCTCAGAAGGGCCTTACACCCTGAGGGGAAAAGCTCTCCCCCCCACCCCCCGTCTCTCTCTCTCTCTCTCTCTCTCTCTCTCTCTCTCTCTCTCTCTCTCTCTCTCTCTCTCTCTCTCTCTCTCTCTCTCTCTCTCTCTCTCTCTCTCTCTCTCGTCCCCCTCATGTCCCCTCTGTTTGCCTTGGACTTGGCCTATTACACCTGATCCGTTTTAGACAGTCTGGGCTCTCGTCCTTCCCTCCTCTTCCTCCCTCCCTCGCTCCTTCCTTCAAGCTGCCAACCATGTTTTATGCATCGTTGATCATCTCTCCTCGTGTTAGCTGAATATAGACGATGGGTTAGTGAGCTTGGAGGGGGGTAAGGGGGGAGGCCTAGATAGGGCTTTTAGGGGGGGTTAATTACTGAAAGGGGGTTGTGGTTTGGGTTGCTGGTTGATGAAGAGGGAGATTGTGGAGTGGGTCTTCAGTAGAGGTTATGGTTCGTTAAACTATAGAGGCTAGTTTGGTTGATTATGTACCTACGGATGGCCGGGTACCTTCGTGAATATGGAGACTTGGGGAGGTGTATGCATTTTGGTTATTAATGGAAGTTTGATTGCTGATCACGGGGGAGTGTAGGGAAGAACCGTGCAGGGGTTCGTAGTTCACTTTTGTCGAAGGGCCTGGTCGACTGATGACTGTGCATAGATAGACGCTGTCTGGCCTGGTGGAAAGGCTTGTGGGCGTTGAATTATTACGGTCACTGGATGGATTAAAAAGGGGAGTAAAAGAGATTCTTAAATAAGGCTCACGGCTTGTTAATCTCTGAGAATGACTGGGTGGTTGTTAGTTGATTAAGATGACGATGGATAGCTTGTTCAGTTGGGAACCAACGGCTGTTGGATGGTCTTCGGCTTAGATCATAAGGAGTGTTTTGGCTGATCACAGAGACTAACCAGGAGAGATTTTCAAGAGAAAACTGGTTAATATTACGAAATTTGGGATACAAAGAGATGTACTCAAGAGGAATTGATCATTGTTACGAAATTTGGGACACAGAGAGATGTACAATTTTTTTTTGTATGCCTTTTGTTGCCAAGCAAAAAGGTATACTTGTTTGCCTCATCTTGTGCTCTCCACTACACTACATTCATCTCAAAGTTCATCATCACTTTTACCCCTACCTTCACTGAAACCTTACAACTGGAGAATAACGACAAAATAAATTCCTGACTCTCGTTTTTCAGTTTTCATTGTTACCGTAAACATTGCTCACTCCGCTCCATTTTCCTGTGGACTGATGGCTCATTTGATATCGTGGTCAGACTTACCAGCTCTCCCAGGCTAACTTCAAACCTTGACCCACTTCCTACGGCGCAATGTTGGTTCACTTTTCCTCTTCTGTGGTTATTACTTCGGTATTTGCTCCCGAGAGCTGGCTGCTTGTGTACCCCCAAATCTAGCTAGAACACGCAGTACTCATTGAGCTACTGTGTTACATGATTACTGTGTCGCCGTTAGCAAATCAAGGGTAGGCCGTTTTGATAACTGTTTCTTTCCCTACACCTCGGAGCTTTGGAAATCTCTACCCTCTCATGTCTTTCCCAATAACTATAACTTGGCACTCTTTAAAAGAAAGTTTTTTCAGTCCCTACAAAATGCATAAATTTTTTCATTGTCTCTTCCTTTCCTTTTCATTAACCTCTTTATATTTCAGCTGAAGTCCGGCCTTGATATGAACTTTTGTCTGTGATACATCCACCTTTACTCACATGTATGTCAAGCGACACATCCATTTATCATTACTCGCATCTACGTCCCCTCAGATAATTATCTACCTCACGTAACGTCAGGGTCTAATCACTCACTCATCTACCATTACTCACATCTACGATATCCCCTGACTCATTCCTCCACCTTTATTCACATTCATTCCACTGGATCACTTTTCCCTGTCCTTGCGTCTCGTAGCTTAACTCACACTCACCATATCTGTTTCTCTCATTCTTATCTGCTATCATTCTTATCTCCCAACCTCTGTAGGCCTCCCACCAATCCTCTTGCCAGAATCATTTGGTTCTCTTTCCTCTCCTCTCCTCTCCTCCTGCCTTCGCACCTTATCTTCTACCTTCTCTCTCAACATCCACTTTCGTCAGGATGTTATTTCTCCTTTCCTCCTTCTCCTGTCCTCCTCCTCCTCCTCCTCCTCCTCCTCCTCCTCCTTCCTTCCTCCTCTTCCTTTTTCTATTCCTCCTCCATTCAGTCGTCTTTGGCTCTTCCTCTCCTTTTTCTATTCCTCCTCCATTTAGTCGTCTTTGGCTCCCTCCTCCGCTTCCTGTATCGTGCGCGGGTGAGGTGGTCGAGTGGTGACAGAGCTTCATTAATAGCATTACTGTTCTTGACCTAGTTTTGTCGCCTCTATCGTGGGAAATAATGGCCCTTGCTCTCCCTTGGCGCATAGTCTTCAGCGATTACTCCTTGTATCTCCGGAGGCGTCGGTCAGAGAGAGTTAGGTGTGTGTGTGTGTAGGGGTTAACGGTGGTTTGCCACAGTGAAAGTGACTGTTGTCTGATGTTGTTTTGTGCCACTCTGTGTGTTGTCATAACTTCTTATTCTTGGTGATTTATTTTTGGTCGCTGTTCTGTGCAGTTGTTGCTCGGTTGAATTTTTGCGATCTGCTTTATTTTCTTCCTGTATGATGTATTTTTTGCTGTGTGATTTTTTTCTTCTTAGTCATCTGCTGTATTTTTGTTGTATGGTGTGTGCATGCTGTATTTTTCTTGATACTACATAGACGTTATCAAATAACTGTGTGCTTTTTCTTGATATCTGAGACGATACTTTGATCTAGATAATTGAGACTATACTTTGATCTAGATACCTGGGTCTATACTTTGATCTAGATACCTGAGTCTATACTTTGATCTAGATACCTGAGTCTATACTTTGATCTAGATACCTGAGTCTATACTTTGATCTAGATACCTGAGTCTATACTTTGATCTAGTTAACAATCTCCTAACAACACTACGGTTGTTGTTCTAGTTATTCAACACTTGTGTTGCGGGAGAGAGAGAGAGAGAGAGAGAGAGAGAGAGAGAGAGAGAGAGAGAGAGAGAGAGAGAGAGAGAGAGAGAGAGAGAGAGGCGTGTGTTGCCGTTGATGCGAGGTTGTACAAAGTACCAGACCCTCTCACTATAGGTTTAAAACCGCTTGTTACTTTTGTACACACTCTTCTCCCCTCCCCCCCATCTCCCACCCCCCCGTGATCAGCTCCCCTCTCACTGGCCTCCGGGGGTTTGACAGAGTGAGGGGACCACGTGTAGGGGTAGCCAGGTGTGTATAGATGACTGCCATTGGCGTAAGTGGTCAGGTTGTATGTACATGTGTAGATTTCTTGTGGAGGAAGGCAGGTGTATAGTGAAGGTAGTTAAATTGTGTGTTTGTGTGTGTGTGTGTGTGTGTGTGTGTGTGTGTGTGTGTGTGTGTGTGTATGTGTGTGTGTGTGTATGGCCTACTTGCGTAGGTAGTCACGTATATATGTATGGCCTCGTATGGTCTGTAGTGATGGTAGTCAGGTATACGTGTGGTCCATAGTAGAGGTGGTCAGGTGTATATGTACGGTCCTTGGTGAAGGTAGTCATGTGTATGTATATACATGGCTCCCTGGTGTAGACAGTCAGGTATGTTATATAACCTGTTGACGGCAGTTGGCCCTCAACATGCATAAATGTATGATGACCAAGTCCAGGGAACGATGAAGTACGGAGGTCGTGAAGTTGGGTCATACATTTAGAAAAGTTCATTAACAGTTGACAACAACCGTGTTTTACACACGATTGTCCTTGCTTTGTGTCTTTGTTTTCCCACACGATTGTTCTTGTTCTGTCTCTCGCTGTTTTCCTTGCTCGTGGACAAAGACTGGTGAGACATGGCTCGTCTCCCGTCAGGAGAGATGTTTCCATACAGACACACACACACACACACACACACACACACACACACACACACACACACACACACACACACACAGCTTCCTTCCCTCCTCTTCTAGTTCGTGGGCTTACGAGACCCCGCGCGCGCGCGCGTCCGTGCAGTCTCCCACCGCGCGCTGGATATGGATGTGCACTAAACGTACCTTTATTGGAACGGCGTCTGAGCAATTTTCTCCCTTGCGTTGTTTGAAGCCCAGGGTATGATGGATGAAGCCTTAGCGTGCCGTCGCTGCTGGGCGTGCGGTCGCCTTATGGAGGAGGAGGATGGGGGTAGGGTGGGTTGGAAGTGCTTTCATGGGCGTTTTTTTGGGGCGCGTGTCGCTGCGTTTGAAGCAAGGAGGAAGGGAGGGAGGGAGGTGAGGTGTAGGGGGAGTCGTGTATGCGAGGCAGACACGTCCGTCCCGTGATGAAGTGGACATAAAAGCTGGACCTAATGAACGCAAAGCCGACGATACGTCTTGGAATGAAGCTCACAACGAATGTGAAAGAGTTTGGCATGAAAACATCAAAGTGGAATGAAGTAATTTAACCTTTTGTTACATTAAATGGTAGATTTTTGGTCTATGTTGATTTTACGATTCGGGAAGCCATTGCGTATCGTTCCACCTCTCCAGAAGGATTTTCTTGTCGTCCTGGACGCCAATCGGCTGATCTGTGCAAGTGAGGGGTTATCAGCCCACCGGTAATGTGCATCAGTACCTCACCTGCTCAGCTGCATCCCTCTGCCGCGCTGGAAGACGCCCTGAGCATCCGCTGGTCATCACCGCTGGCTCGGAGTGTGGCCGAATGCTAAAAGACGAGCATAAGTTTTACAGCCAGCGATGTGGAATACATCTGAATGTAAATTGCGAACACAATTACATCACTAGTAATTAGGGATACATCTGTATATACATTACGAAGGCAATTACATCACAAGTGATTAGGGATACATCTGAATGTAAATTACGAACACAATTACATCACAAGTGATTAGGGATACGTCTGAATGTATTATTTAAAAGATGTATTACATTTGCTGAGAGGATCATTCGAATAGGTAGACGAAACTGTATGTATCAGTTGATCTGTCGCCAGATTATGTCAGCTTCTCGATTCTGACTTATACAGTTCGTAACGCCCCCGTAGGCGTGTGCGACGTCTGTTACGAACGTGTGTGTGTGTGTGTGTGTGTCTGTGTAAACTACGGGGATCGTGAGTCCTAACCTACCGGTAGGGGCAGTTTATGAACGTGTTTAGTATGGTGAACGACCTTCAGTCGTCTGTTTATTGTTGAGTGAAATGACCTTATGGGGGGCAGCAGAATCCTCGGCCGTTCGTGGATCGAAGTAGTTTATGTCTCCTCCACTCGCCTCATCGACCGCCCTTTGTCGCTCGTGTGATTTAAACCTTGTTTGTGTTGCGTTACACAAAGGTCCCGTAAACAAAACAGGGAAAGGAAGCTTAGTTTATGTATGTATTGATTCCTCTTATGGTTCAGTGAGTATATATATATATATATATATATATATATATATATATATATATATATATATATATATATATATATGTATATATATGTATATATATATATATATATATATATATATATATATATATATATATATATATATATATATATATATATATATATATATGGGTTTGTGTGTGTGTGTGTGTGTGTGTGCGTTGCACATGGCAACTAAAGAATGGATGTGAGCGAATGCGGCCTCTCTTCGTCTGCTCCTGTTGCTGCCTCGCTAACGCGGGAAACGACGAACTTTATATATATATATATATATATATATATATATATATATATATATATATATATATATATATATATACATATATATACATATATATATATGAGGTAACATTTCCTAACCTTACCTCATGGGGGGGATGCTATTTCATGTGTGGCGGGATGGCAACAGGAATGGATAAAGGCAGCAAGTATGAATATGTACATGTGCATATATGTATATTTCTGTGTATGTATATGTATGTTTACATTGAAATGTATAGGTATGCATATGTGCGTGTGTGGGTGATTATGTATATACATATGTACATGGGTGGGTTGGGCCATTATTTCGTCTGTTTCCTTGTGCTCTGGCGATTAAGTATAACAATAATAATAATGATAAAAAAAATTTATATATGCGTGTTGATATGTATATGTATGTATTGTGCATATATGTGTGTGTATATGTATATATGGGGATAGGGGAGAAAGAATACTTCCCATGTATTCCCTGCGTGTCGTAGAAGGCGACTAAAAGGGAAGGGAGCGGGGGGCTGGAAATCCTCCCCTCTTGTTTTTTTTTTTTTTTCCCAAAGAAGGAACAGAGAAGGGGGCCAGATGAGGATATTCCCTCAAAGGCCCAGTCCTCTGCTCTTAACGCTACCTCGCTAATGCGGGAAATGGCGAATAGTATGAAAGAAAGAAAGAAATATATATATATATGTACATGTATATTAATGCACATTTACTGAAAGCCAATATATACTCAACATTAACCAGGTTTCTTCTTTTTTATATATTTTAATTTTTCACCAACCGTTTTTCCCTCTTCAATTAGAATGTGAATTGATGATCGTATGTTTAATTCGCCTTATTCTTGCGTTACATACGAGATGCTCCTGGCACACGAGCACTGCTCGTAGTAACCACAAAATAGTGATACAACACCAAGAACTCAAAAAAAGATCACATAGACCATAGAGTGTTTTAAACATCTCGTAGTGTTATAGTTGTGGCCACCAGAACGAAGACTCTTGTGTAGGTGTGGCATCTTTGTACCCGTGGAGACGTTGGTACCAGCGTATGATGGTACTGTAGGTGGGTAGGGGTCAGACTCCATGGCTCAGCTGGAGAGGATGTTACGTATCCCAGAGATTGACAGAATGACAGACAAAAATCGCCATTATTGAATATAAGAGTAGAAAAAGTAGTAGTAGTAGTAGTAGTAGTAGTGGTGGTAGTGGGAGTAGTAGTAGTAATAATAGTAGTAGTAGTAGTAGTAGCAGTTGTAGTAGTAGTAGTAGTAGTTGTAGTAGTAGTAGTAGTAGTAGTAGTAGTAGTAGTTGTAGTAGTAGTAGTACAGCAGAATTATTTTTGAAGGCAAGTTTTGAAGTTACTGAAGTGAGGTAGGTTATGCATGAGCCTGGTTGAAGTAAGTACATGCTTACAATTTCGTAACTATGAGAACTTGCCAGTATTCTGTAGGCCAGGAGTGAGTGATGGCTCATACTATCCTTCTAACCAGAGGCTTTCGACCTATCCTGGGTCAGTACTGGAGACTCGCACTGTACCCCCTTGGATTGTACCGTGACGTAGAACTACAAAGAAAACGGGGGAGGGAGGAGGGAGAACTCGGTCCATAGAAAAGGCGAGGAGGTGGTTCAAAGATTAGCTTCGAAGGGAGGGAGGAATTCCTGGAGTAATGTGACGTGGGTGTTAATATACGATCCCCCTGCTTGGCTTTTATACTGTTATTGGCCCCACCCTCTCTCCCAGCGGGTATTCTCATCCCTATGATACCACAGGTTAAAGGTGATTGTTCCCTCCCGGCCTCATTGGTGATAAATCAGGACAAAGGGAATGGACGATCATGGCAGAATTTATGAAGGGTGAAAAAAAAAAAAAAAGTTATTCCCTCGTACATTTCCTCCCTCTGTTTGTGCCAAGGAATTATATTACGGAATTTCTAGTCTGCTTACCTGTTGATGAGAATCGATGATTGTATAATTCTGGTGAAGCTTTGTGTGTGTGTGTGTGTGTGTGTGTGTGTGTGTGTGTGTGTGTGTAGAGAAGGGAATTTTATAATTGTGGGGCCTCCATCTCTTAACCTTCGTTTTCTATAATAAACAGTTTTCTTTTTGATATTATGATGCTGCTTTTTGAATTAGTTTGCTTCTTTTAGCTCTTTTACTCAACCTCCATGCTGTTACTTTAAACTCATTTCTTCATCACGTACTTGACTGTTTCTATATCCATCTGTCGTGTTTCAGTTGACCTGTTAATCCGTATTTCAAAAAAGACTTTAGAAGACATCGATTCAGAACCTTGAAAGTTGTGATCCAGTCTTTTGTTTTCTGTCTGTCTTCAAGTGTGGGCAGATCTATGGGTAACAATCCCCTCATTGCGTCACACTTACCTTACTTCTATTAGAATGCTCGTTGCCTTCTGTTAGACCTTCTTCAGCAGATCTAGCTAGGGTTGACCAGACTGCCGACATGTACTCATATTGGATGTAATATGTGGCATTTTTTGGACTCTTAGCTGTACATTTGAAGTGAAAATTGGGGATCGACCGTTTAAACCTCCTGGCCGGAAAACGATTACACCTTCGGGCTAATTGGGAATTCCTTATCTGATATCAATTTGACGTCACTGGAGCGCCCTCAGTGTCACTTCTGCGAAGCTGGTGTTTCCTCCTTTCCTACCCTTAGCCTGTGCAGGAAAGGGGCCATGTCTGAGTACACTGATGAATGTGAACGTAAATCGCCGTTTCCCGGTGTAGTGGAAGGACCTTGAGCCTCAGTTTCCAGAGGGGCAGGCAACGCGTCATGCCTGGACGTGGAAGCAGAGAGTAGGGCTGCCAGTGCCAGATGCATCAGTGTCATCGTTACCAATGCCACCAGTGCCAATGGTGCCAGTAGGACAGGAGACTGGAGGGCCAGTGCCAGTGCTGCCACTGACAGAGGTGAACAGCGCTTCCAGTGCCAATAGTGTCAGCGCTACCACTGACAGTAGTGCCAGTGCTCTCAGTGCCAAATTATGCCAGTGCTACAAGAGCCAGTGCCAGAGGTGCCACTTCCTCCAGTGCCAAAAGTATCAGTAGGTCCACCACACGTGTCTCACAACCGGGTCTTGACTGTGGGAAAGACGTTCTGGGGCTGAAGAAATCTCGTTGAAGGCAAAGGCTTTTGGAAAAGACATAAAACTACCCAAGGAAAGGGTGGCCCAAGGGCTATCCATACGACCAGTCGGGCCCCCAAACTTCCATAGACCCGGGTCTGGTGTGGCCCACCCGTGGGTGAACCAAGAGAAAGAATTTATATTAGCCACAGAAAACAAATCCTTTTCCCTTGGTACCCCTCACCTCCAGACGTGGTACCTCTCACTTCCTCAAGTGTCACGTCCTGAGGAACAGCAACAGTGAGATCCGCCGTCAGCTCCACCCGTTGCCCTTCATCCAAAAAAAACCTCCAGTTACTGGTCTTTTCCTCGCTCATGTGAAGGTAATATTTACCAGGTAATCCGTTGATTGACAGCAGAATTCAGTGGCTGACCACGTTCTCTAAAGGCATATCCTCTCTACCCATCTCAAGGACAAGTCAAGACGTTCTACTTGACGGCCAAGTTTGCCTCTGTCTTATGAACCAATCAAGACATCATCACCAGTAACATTAATGGAGAAATCCTTTCCATGCCTGTGGAGTATTTTGACGTCAATCAGCGTATAAAGACATACCCAACACACCTTATCACACTGATCCCCGTGGAGAAAGACCCTGAGTAGGTCAAACAGCAGTTACCTAAATTACATTCCATTAGGAGGTATAAACATAATGGATCCCCCATCAACAAACCCATTGTGGTTTGCAGCGCTCCGTACACCTCCTTCTCGTGAGATTTCACTCTGCCAGAGAATTTTATCCTCCTAACGAGTTCTGATGCACGAAGCCCTTCCCCCCCATCTCCTCTCCCTCCTCCTTGCAGGTGGTGAGACACTACTGCTCATGTCAACTCGATCCTGCTCCACTCCGGAGGAATGTACGTCGTGGTGCAGGAATGCAGGAGTTCCATCACCCGTCAACACAGGCCTGTGCCCATCCAAGCTTCGCCAGACTCAACACCATAAAGACCCACGTCGACCTGTTTGTTGTTGGCAGTGTCGTAAGAAATAAGTTTAGCCCCTCTTTTGGTATTGGATGTCCATACACACACACACACACACACAAACACACACACACACACAAACACACACACACACACACACATATATATATATATATATATATATATATATATATATATATATATATATATATATATATATATATATACATATAGGTAACGTCCAGATACGAGATGTTGACTAGGAGACAAATCTTGTTAACGTTACTTCATAACGCTCTTGTACCTTTATAATTACTACATACCTTTCATCCTCACTTCCCTCAGTGAGTGTGGCACTATCAGCTTGAACCCATGCCTCTCTCATCATTCCAACGTGATGGCTTACTGTTGAACCATATCGATTGCAATCACTGAAGTCTGGCTCTTAACTTTGTCGACATCTCGCAGGATCATGACAACAACCTCTGTGCTTGCACGTTCCACCCACGTCCTTCATAGACGTTCCAGGAAATGGGAATGAAATGGTTTTATTGTGTATTAGAGGCTTATGGGAAAGGGTGGTCCTGTAAACGGGGGGTAATGGTGGTGGTGGTGGTGGTAATGGTAAGCGATGCTATAATCTGTCATAGCACAACATAGCAGAGGGGAGGGGGGGAAAGCTGCTATATCATATTGATGTCCGCGTAAAAGAGCGATATCCGCTCCAGCTTGTATGGTTTGTTGGTTGTATTTATATGTGTGCTTTTGGGATATAGGCTTTTTTTTTTTCCCCCCGTTTTAACACTATGTCAGAATTAATGTTTTATAAATGGGCTTTAGAGTTATTCCTGATGTATTATGTGTTGTTCGTAGAGCCTTGGCGCCCTATGATAGAGCCTTAATGTGGGATATTGATTGTCTTATTAATTGGTCTGTATTAATGGGACATTATTGTTGAAATGCTTAACACGACGGCACGACCCTTGAACACGACGGTACGATCCTCGAGCAGGACGGCACGGTCCTTGAGCACGACGTTACGATCCTTGAGCACGACGGTATGAGCCTCGAGCACGACGGTACGATCCTCGAGCACGACGGTACGACCCTCGAGCACGACGGTACGATCCTTAAGCACGACGGTATGAGCCTTGAGCACGACGGTACGATCCTTGAGCACGACGGTACGATCCTTGAGCACGACGTTACGATCCTTGAGCACGACGGTACGATCCTTGAGCACGACGGTGCGATCCTTGAGCACAACGGTACGATCCTTGAGCACGACGGTACGATCCTTGAGCACGACGTTACGACCCTTGAACATGATGCAACGACCCTTGAACACGACGGTGCGACCTTTTTTGTGTGATGGACTTTGAGGGACATCCTGAAGTCCATTTTGTGTCGTAGTTCTTCACCATAGTCTCAACCAGCTGTACATAGTTTTCGGCCTTGTGATTGGCTAGGAGGACCCGAACCACTGCGACAAAGCTTTGCGTTCATCAAGTCCAAGACACGTACGTTTGCGCTCGAGGGTCGTCCCGTCGTACTGAAGTATGAAACCGTTGTGCTCGAGGGTCGTCCCGTCGTACTGAAGTTTGAAACCGTTGTGCTCGAGGGTCGTACCACTTTACTCAAGGGTCGTGCCATCGCACTTAAGGATCGTACCAGCGTGCTCAAGATGCTGTACCCTCGGACTCAAGAATCGTACCATCTTATTCAAGGTGTTGTACCGTTATGCTCAAGGATCGTACGACTTCGCCCAAGGGTCGTACCATCGTACTCAAGTACCGTCGTGCTCAGATGTCGCACCGCCGTGGTCAAAGTCGTACCGTCGTGCTCAAGGATCGTATCATCGTCCACAAGGTTCACCTTACCGCTGTGCTCAAGGGTGTGAAAACAAAAGGGAATTAACTACACGTAATGTTGACTTGGGGTCGTAAAGTTTCATCAAAGCCTGCCACAATCTCCCATGCGTCACTGTACGTCTCCCATGCGTCACTGTACTTCTCCCATGCGTCGCTGTACGTCTCCCATACGTCACTTTACATCTCCCATGCGTCACTGTACGCGAAGATAAGGAAACATTTAAAGGTTAAATATAACTCTTTATTAAAAGAAAATATCTGAATAGCGTTTCAGGTAAAATGCACAGGTGTGAAAAGTGTACTCACTCCCACTCGCTGGCTGGCTGGCTGGGTGGCTGGCTGGGTGGCTGGCTGGGTGGCTGGCTGGCTAACTTGGCTTTATGACTGCACCATGGGGATGTCCCCGGGCCAGATATCCCATTAGGGATCGGGTCAAAGGCCAGATCTTCACACCTTGTTCGTCGGGGGTAAATAAAATCCTCCTGAGTTGCAGTAGAATAAGGAGGCGACACGAGCCTGATGTTGTGTGCTCGGTAATGTGTGCTCGGTAATGGGGCTTTTTCTAGGTCGGCGTGGTAACCAGCAGCTGAATTATCTTGAACATCTTCATGTGTTCAAGATAGTTCAAAGGCCCTATGCACGCGCTCACTGCATCTCTCTCTCTCTCTCTCTCTCTCTCTCTCTCTCTCTCTCTCTCTATATATATATATATATATATATATATATATATATATATATATATATATATATATATTTTTTTTTTTTTTCTTTTTTTTTTAAACATATTCGCCATTTCCCACGTTTGTGAGGTAGCGTTAAGAACAGAGGTCTGAGCCTTTGAGGGAAATCCTCACTTGACCCCCTTCACTGTTCCTTCTTTTGGAAAATTAAAAACGAGAGGGGAGGATTTTCAGGTCCCCCCCCCCCCCCCCCCCCTCCCCTTTAGTCGCCTTCTACGACACGCAGGGAATACGTGGGAAGCATTCTTTCTCCCCTATCCCCAGGGATAACATATATATATATATTGCCCTTATATCTGCTACAGACCTTATTAAGATGTATAGATATTAATGAAAATGTTTATGTATTCTTCCTCTCTTGTTGCTTCCAAGCAATATGACCATATCTGATGCTTTTAAAGGAGCAACTAGAATGAACTCGTTCAGAGAGCTAGTAAGTCGTAAGGTAGAGAAGGTCGTAACGACAAAAAAAGAGAACTGTGAAGAACATTTATTGCGGGGAAATGAGAGAACCTGAAGAACACGAGACAGTTTACAGTAGACTTTCATAAATCCGGCAGCGTTTGAACAGGTATATCCACCACCCCTCCTCCCTCCTGTGCTAAACACAAGGCGGGCGTCGATTGCAGCCCTTTCATCACGACCTCGGCCCTCATTTGTCCTACCACGTGTGGCCTTGAGGAACTGTAGGTGTGGGTAATTGCCGTAATGACGGTGTGTCAGGTCGTTAAAGGCGTGGGGGCTGTGGGGGAAGGAGGAGGAGGAGGAGCAGTGCGTCGTGTGAGGGTCGTATGTTTTGGGAAAGGAAGTGACAGTGGCTTGTATTGGTGATGCACTTTGCAGGTTCTTGGGTGGTTAGTTGAAGGTGTGGATTATGCTATAATGTTTTCTTCTTTTTTTTTGTTTAGCTTTGATGAGTTTAGATTAGTTTGTTAAGCACGACGGTACGATCCTTGAGCACGACGGTACGATCCTTGAGCACGACGGTATGATCCTTGAGCACGACGGTACGGTCCTTGAGCACGACGGTACGATCCTTGAGCACGACGGTATGATCCTTGAGCACGACGGTACGATCCTTGAGCACGACGGTATGATCCTTGAGCAAGACGGTACGATCCTTGAGCACGACGGTACGATCCTTGAGCACGATGGTACGATCCTTGAGCACGACGGTACGATCCTTGAGCACGACGGTACGATCCTTGAGCACGATGGTACGATCCTTGAGCACGACGGTACGATCCTTGAGCACGATGGTACGATCCTTGAGCACGATGGTACGATCCTTGAGCACGACGGTACGATCCTTGAGCACGACGGTACGATCCTTGAGCACGATGGTACGATCCTTGAGCACGACGGTACGATCCTTGAGCACGACGGTACGATCCTTGAGCACGACGGTACGATCCTTGAGCACGATGGTACGATCCTTGAGCACGACGGTACGATCCTTGAGCACGACGGTATGATCCTTGAGCACGACGGTATGATCCTTGAGCACGACGGTACGATCCTTGAGCACGACGGTACGATCCTTGAGCACGACGGTATGATCCTTGAGCACGACGGTAATTCTTAGAAGCTCAGAAAAGAATTCGATGTTATCACACCTGCCTCACCTTAGACATATGTGAATTTCCCATATCCCATGTGTGCTAACCCTTCACGTGTGCAAATCTCTCATGTATATATATATATATATATATATATATATATATATATATATATATATATATATATTATATATTATATATTATTTTGCTTTGTCGCTGTCTCCCGCGTTTGCGAGGTAGCGCAAGGAAACAGACGAAAGAAATAGCCCAACCCACCCCCATACACATGTATATACATACACGTCCACACATGCAAATATGCATGCCTATACATCTCAATGTACACATATATATACACACACAGACACATACATATATGCCCATGCACACAATTCACACTGTCTGCCTTTATTCATTCCCATCGCCACCTCGCCACATATGGAATACCATATATATATATATATATATATATATATATATATATATATATATATATATATATATATATATATATATATATATATGCATATCAGTAGACACTTACAGGGCCCATTACTCCTACAAACACACATTTACGTAAATCTTAAACACTAGATATCACTTAACACATCCCTGCTAGTCCTCCTCAGTTAAGACATTACCAGAAAAAAATGTACAGAACATCATCTGCCTCACACACACACACACACACACACACACACACACACACACACACACTCACACACACACACACACACACACACACACACACACACACACACAGGGTTACTGGATATAAAATTACACGTAATGGAGTAACAAAGGGGCTCTGTGTTTTACACCACAGGAGGTAATGACTTCATTTACTCCTCTTCTTACGTTAGGTATTTTCTAGTTCGTCCGCACCAACGCCTTCGCATCTTCTCTGGCAAGTCCATGGTTTCCGCGTGCGTCGCAAATAGAAATTTTAGCACCCACTAATTCCCAGGTTCAGGTCCGTGTGAAAATATGGAGGGACTTACATACGGTGCTTCTGTATGGGCGAGGCTCCCGAAGGCTCATTATCCCCCTTTCAGAGCATGGGGTTGTGACCTCAGTGAACCTTCCTCGCTGGTCGGTTTATCGTGTTGTTTTCCCCCCCTTCAGTCTCGCGTGACGGAGGCCAGTCTACGTCATGGTGCTAAAGGCACCGACGACAACCCGATTCTTAACCTCTTGGACACGACGGTCCGTACGACAACTTAAGAACGAAGGTACGAGCCTTCTTGAGTGCGACGTGAAGGTGCGGTCTTTGAGTTCGATGTGAAGATACGATCCTTTCTTGAGTTCGATGTGAAGATACGATCCTTTCTTGAGTTCGATGTGAAGACACGATCCTTTCTTGAGTTCGATGTGAAGATGCGGTCTTTGAGTTCGATGTGAAGATACGATCCTTTCTTGAGTTCGATGTGAAGATACGATCCTTTCTTGAGTTCGATGTGAAGATACGATCCTTTCTTGAGTTCGATGTGAAGATGCGGTCTTTGAGTTCGATGTGAAGATACGATCCTTTCTTGAGTTCGATGTGAAGATACGATCCTTTCTTGAGTTCGATGTGAAGATACGATCCTTTCTTGAGTTCGATGTGAAGATGCGGTCTTTGAGTTCGATGTGAAGATACGATCCTTTCTTGAGTTCGATGTGAAGATACGATCCTTTCTTGAGTTCGACTTGAAGGTGCGAGTTCCACGGTTGTTATTCTTTGTTATGATAGCTAGGCCTTTTTTGACTTGACCCTCAAGGGTTAGGTCAAAGGCCAGGCCATCCTGTCCAAAGGGCGTATAGTTAAGCTGAAGGGTCTTTGTGTACCGTTGTGCTCATGGGTCGTACATCGTCATGCTCAAGGGTCGTACATATTGTCGTGTTCGAGTGCCATACATACCTTCGTGCTCGTGGGCCATTCACTCCGACGTGTTCAAGGGCCATTCCTACCATCCCCCCCCCCCCCCGTCTTGCTCAAGGAGGGGTACAGAAGGGGAAACATTGACCTCCCCCTCCCCTTGTGGAACCATTCATCACCAATAATAACCCCACACACTCCCTCCTCCTCCTCACCCCTCACCTTGCATACATCAGACGTAGCTGCTCCCATTTATCGACGTCCTAGTCTGGATTCCTCTGGACTGTCGCTCCGCCGCGTTCCTGTAGTGAGTGCGTGTCACATACAACAGGTGGGAAGGGTGGGTTTCCTTCTTGCGTGCGATCCTTTCTTTTTTCTTTGGAGGTCTCTGCTTTGTACGCGCACACACGTTCCCTTTGAGGTATATTGTGTGATGGAAATAGGGGATTTTGAAAGTACATAGGTAGGCTGCCTGTTTTGGGTACATAACATAAAGAAGAGAGAGAAAAAGGAAGACAAAGAAGATGAGGAAAGAAGATGAAGATGAAAGAGAAGAAAAGAAACCATTCTCTCTCTCTCTCTCTCTCTCTCTCTCTCTCTCTCTCTCTCTCTCTCTCTCTCTCTCTCTCTCTCTCTCTCTCTCTCCCTCTCTCTCTCTCTCTCTCTCTCTCTCTCTCTCTCTCTCTCTCTCTCTCGTATTACGTTCATGTTACGTCATTTCCCGCACACGGTTAAAGTCGTCACTTCGACTCGAACTCTTGTCTAGACTTTTGCCGATATGGCTCCTGGATATCGTACTAGAGTAAATACAGTTTGTGCTATAATTATCACCATTCGTCACTATCACCATGCGTCACTATCACCATGCGTTACTATCATTTATAAATCTTGTACCCCTCGTATAGCACAGTCAGGTTCTACGTTCATTGGGTTTAGCAAGTAATAGAAGTTTTGGCTGATTGTTTTATTGCGTAATGCGTAAATTGCAGGCATCTGTGCGTGTTTGTGTACGTGTGTGATTTTATGTATGTGTGTACGTTCCTGCTTGTGGTTGTGCTTATATATATATATATATATATATATATATATATATATATATATATAAATGTGTGTGTGTGTGTGTGTGTGTGTGTGTGTGTGTGTATTATCATCTTTCATTATGTGTCCTTGTGTGAATGCTTTTGATGTATGTAAGGAAGGGTGTAGTATAGTGTATGTGTACTCTTCGTGGGAATGTTTGCATCTGTTTGGGCAAAATGAGTTTCTTTGTGTGTGTGTGTGTGTGTGTGTGTGTGTGTGTGTGTGTGTGTGTATGTGTGTGTGTGTGTGTGTGTGTTCTACAGTCATTAGATTGTACGTAGCCTAACAAGAGCGTGGGGCGATTATGTATCACCCAGCATCACAATGTAACATGATATTGTCAGTAATATATATATATATATATATATATATATATGGCAGTTTTATTTATCTGTTACGTAATGATAATCCCCCCCCAACCCCTCCCGCCACGTAGACAGGGGGAAGGGCCTGGCTCATACATTTCTCAGCGCACAACACCACACACACAGGTATTATCAGGCACATTTAATTAATGGAATTGCACTAGCCATAGATTACAGTTGACACGTCAATCCGCCAGGGGGCGTGTAGTTGATCAGTCCGCCACACTAGTAATTTGAAAGTTGTGAGTATGTTCCACTCCCGTGTCGCCAGATGGTATAAAAACTGATGTAGTATATTTTACCTCTCTCTCTCTCTCTCTCTCTCTCTCTCTCTCTCTCTCTTTTTAGCTTCTATTTATAGCTTTGCTTCGTCCTGACTGTGTATATGTTTACATTAGATTTTTCAGTTCCGTATCGAAGCTCAGTACATGATTATAAATGTCTCCGTGAGGCTCATATATTGTGGCTCAGACCCATAAACGTATGTTTTTGGGGTGGGATATATATATATATATATATATATATATATATATATATATATATATATATATATATATATATATATATATTCCTTGCTGATAGGATAACCATTGTTACTGGGCAACGAACGAGTATAGCAAGACAGGAGAGGAGGACGAGATGAACTTGGAGAGGATTACTGGGGGACATGGCACAGGAGGGAACATGTTCATACAGTTGGCTTGGATTAAAGGCAAGACAGTCTGATTTGAACCTTAACTTTACTCCTGTGTTTTGTCCCCTCAGTTCGCACCCCAGTATGAGGGGCCAGGTCTAGGCAGCTGTGGTTAAGCGTCCGACTCAATCCATCAAGATGCTCAGTTGATGACTCTGGTAATATTTGTATACACGTGAAAGGTACTTGGAAAATTCTCAGCGAGTGAGATAGAAATGCCATTTTTTTTTTCCACATAGTAAATTAAAAAAGCACATTGATACGTGCCTTTAATTCCATTGAACATGACGCTTTAAGGGTGAGGTTAAATGGTAGACCATAATACCAAGTGTGAGTACCGTAGTGTTCAATGGTCGTACCGTCGTACTTAATGGTCGTACCGTCGTGTTTAATGGTCGTACCGTCGTGTTTAATGGTCGTACCGTCGTGCCTAATGGTCGCACCGTCGTGTTCAAAGGTCCTACCTTCGTGCTCAAAGGTCGCGCTGTCGTGTTTAAGGGTTGTACCGTCGGGCTCAAAGGTCGTGCTGTCGTGTTCAAGGGATCGTACCGTCGTGCTTAATGGTCGTATCGTCGTGCTCACTGGTTGTACCGTCGTGTTCAAGGGATCGTACCGTCGTGCTTAATGGTCGTATCCTCGTGCTTAATGGTCGTACCGTGGTGCTTAATGGTCGTACCGTCGTGCCTAATGGTTGCACCGTCGTGTTCAAAGGTCCTACCTTCGGGCTCAAAGGTCGCGCTGTCGTGTTTAAGGGTTGTACCGTCGGGCTCAAAGGTCGTGCTGTCGTGTTCAAGGGATCGTACCTTCGCGCTTAATGGTCGTACCGTCGTGTTCAAAGGTCGTATCCCCATGCTCTAGGTGTCACATTACATTCACCACCAGTCTTCAACTTTTAACAGCAAAGTTTAACACTTTGTGTCTTGTTTTTTTTTTCTCACAAATGTTAAAAATGAATTGAAATATTTCACCACCATATGACGGTGCTCGTCACCAACAACATAGGAAAGTACAACAATATAACAACAGCGTTTAACAACATTCAACACTGGGCAGCAGGTGTCATACGATCAGGAGAAATGTAATTAAATTCACATACACGTGATGTTACTTGCCAATACAGATGAAGTCTTGTGGTAGAGAACTTATTGTGGGTTTCTTCACGTCCCCTTACTGACTGTCACTCACACCTTGTAGGGTATCGAACCCAGGCTTCGTTATTGGCATTATCATTATTTATTATTATTGGACGAGTAGAACAGTGGAGTGCAGTAAAATAGAAGCAGAATTTGAAGGTCTGCGATTTCCAGCTTCATCAGTCCCTTTATTAACGAGAGAGAGAGAGAGAGAGAGAGAGAGAGAGAGAGAGAGAGAGAGAGAGAGAGAGAGGTGCGGGGGTGGGGTAGGAGGGAGGACACTGTCTCCTCTGCGTGTGTCTAGGAAGCCAGTTTTAAGGGAGGTGGTGGGCTGTTGCTCATAATAGTGAGTGTGAGGATAATATGAGGCAGGCGAGCCTCAGCCAGCCTGGCGCCTCCCTCATTAAACATGTTGATGAGGAGAGTGGCTGGCCTGGGAATTACCTGTGATGTTCC
Source organism: Panulirus ornatus (assembly GCF_036320965.1). Lineage (NCBI taxonomy): Eukaryota > Metazoa > Arthropoda > Malacostraca > Decapoda > Palinuridae > Panulirus > Panulirus ornatus. The sequence goes on from NC_092225.1 coordinate 15,643,992, forward strand.
CACTTACCGCGGAGAAAACTCCTCCCCACACCACACCACACAGACTGGGTTAACATCACCACCTACCAACACGGGTGGGCTCTCTCTCTGTCTCTCTGTGCACGTGCGTGCGCGTGTGTGTGTGTGTGTGTGTGTGTGTGTGTGTGTGTGTGTGTGTGTGTGTGTGTGTCATTACTATTTGTATAAGACTCTTTCCTTGTAACACGGAAATGGTCATCACACACCTTAGCCTATGATAGGTGTGTGTGTGTGTGTGTGTGTGTGTGTGTGTGTGTGTGTGTGTGTGTGTGTGTGTGTGTCCTTCCCAGTGGGTGTGATACCTGAGTTTTTGGGTCAGAGTGACATTTTTAAGCAGGTTCTGAGTGTCCTGTGAATGTAATAATCTCTCTATCATTCAATCTGGTATTGTTTAGATGTTTTTAGACGAAACCCATCGTTACTGTAATATCATGTTAATGCTGGTATTCATTTACAGATATTTTGAGATGTTATCAGTAATATTTGGTCTTTTATAAGCGTTAGGATTAACGGCTTACGGGTTTGATACCAAGTAAATTGTCTGGGCATAACCAAGCAAGTTCCTCCTATAAAGGGAAGTAGAAAACGGAGTGTCCGCGAAGTACGAGAAAATGATCATTGACGACAAACATTTATGGCCAGAGTTGAAGATTTGATGAGATACAATGTTTGGTTTGTGACATAGTAATGATGTCTATCTGTCAGTATGTATAGTAATATAATTTCAAATGTTACATTTAAATCCCAATTGCTTAAACGGGATGAGCCACAAGAATAAAAGCAAAGAGATGTAGATAAATGTGCACGCATATTGTAATACAGATAATGAAAATGATCATAGTGAAACCAGTAGGTTTATATGGGAATCAAACTTACAGACAGAAACGGAACGGAAAGCGATATGAGGGAGCCATAGACACAGAGCGTATGTGGTGTTGGAAGTAACCTCAACACCTTCTTCATGTGTTGAGGATTTTGCACCATGGGGCGGTGACGGCCAGAGATGACCCGGGTATATGACAGGACGGAAGTCCAACTGAGTACACCAACGCATCAAGATTAGGTGGAGGCGTTTGAGCGTCACCTTTCTATGTACAAACCCGGCTTGCCGTGGAGGAGGTGCTGGCGCCTGACGCTTTACAGAGAGTCCCCTACAGACACTCTGTAACGTAGTTAATTAAGGCCAGTAACTAAGCCTTCCTTCCTTCCTTCCCTCCCTTCCTCCCTCTCTCGTGGTGCCACACAGTGTAATATCGTAGGTACCTGCTGTGGGCTTCGTGGTCTTATGATCCCACACAGAGCACTGGTGTGGAGTTCCTCTCTTTTATATATATATATATATATATATATATATATATATATATATATATATATATATATATATATATATATATCTATGACATGTTGACACTTGAGGGAAAGGATGAAGCAGAGTGTGAGGCGAAGATCGCGTCTTGTCTGAGCTTCGTGTAGATGCCGGAAAGGTTTTTCGAGGTGGGGTCGGGAGTGAGTGGACTCTTCGTGTGATCAGGGTTTATTTGAGCTCTTGAATGATGTGTATATATAAGGATTAACCGAGGATGTATGATACGTATGGACAGCACCGTCCGACAAGACCCTTCGTGGCTTGTAATGTCGCAGGGTGATCAGGTCTTGCTGGAGAAATGATAACCTTCGTCTAGTCTTAGTGTAGTGGAGGCTAGTGAGAGGAGGAACATGTGATAGTGTTGGGTATAACTTCCTGTTCTGGTGTGTGTCTCTACTTGTCCTTCCCTCCTCTCTCTACTCTCCCATGTCCAACTCCCATCTATATCCTGTTTTAACTCCCACTGGTAAATTGACAAAGGTATTGGGTATTGGAGGTAAATGCTGTTAGTAGGGGGTGAGATGATACGAAAGACAGTGTGGGGAGATGTGCCTTATACACGAATCCATCTCACATGAGTTACGTCTCATTGTTGCTTAGTGCAAGTGGCAGCGTTGACCCTAAACTCGGAGTTGCTTCGTTTGTGTTTCTCTTCAAGAACGCGATTTCTACGTCCGTGGCACAGGTGGTCACAACCACGTAAAGTCTGGAGGTCCGTCTTTCCCACGAGCGAGTCGACGACGCGACACACACACACACACACACACACACACACACACACACACACACACACACACACACACACATACATACACACACACACCTACACACACACACACACACAAACACACGTCACAGTCACCTGACGGGCATCGGTGGATGACTGTCCTAAGATGTTGTCGGGGGCTGGTGCCTGGCACCAGCGACAGACGAGGGACGACGCCTATCAACTTTTCCCCACAAACCCCGTCATCATGGCGGACATATCTCCTCGTTAACTGGTTCGTTGCACAGCTCACAAGGAGGAGGAGGAGGAGGAGGAGGAGGAGGAGGAGGGGGAGCGCCAGTCTTGGCAACGTGTCTGCCTTCCCTCTGGGCCCGTCTGTCACCACCGTGGCTCTCTTGTTCCAGGGAGACAGGCCGTCTATACCTGGCTGAGCACACTGCTGGGGGGAAGGAAGGTCTCTCTGCTCTGGCTCTCTCCGGTACTGCTCAAGGTGGCGTCCTTCAGGTAGAGGGCGAGCGACTGATGTCACACAGCTGGTGGTGTCTGGATTACGTGCTGCTCTACATACTCTCTCTCTCTCTCTCTCTCTCTCTCTCTCTCTCTCTCTCTCTCTCTCTCTCTCTCTCTCTCTCTCTCTCTCTCATCCAGCACACAACAGGACCCGCTACAAAATGCTGAAGCTAAAGTTCACGCACGATCATCCTCGTTCGCCCCCTCGTTCGTCATGACGCGCTCGGAACAATGGTCCTCCCGACTCCCTCCAACCATCACAATGGCCCTCATCCGACCTTACCTCTGGCATCACCATCATCCTCCACCCCGCCACCGTCATCTTCATATGCTGCTAGAGATCCCTCGTCTCTTAGTTGCAGTTGGGCACCACAACCACATCGAGCCCATCCGGGCTCGAACATACTGACGGCTACACGTACAGCCCCACACCATCCCTCACATTGTGGACATAGTCAGTAATCAGGAGACTAGCAGCCAAAATACTTGTGTCAAGACCGTGTCTCTTCAACAAATCTCTCCCTTCTTCCTATCTCATAGCCGCCATTGCCTTAGTAAATCTGATGTCTGTACCTTTTCAGCCTTTGGCAACACGAAATAAATGTTGATTAGCATCAATCATCCCTTGCATTCACGCTAGCAAGCGTGCAACAGGTTAAAGCAACAGCGGTACACGCACTCTCAGAGGATATTGTGCACACGCCTAACGCTATCACACACACACACACACACACACACACACACACACACACACACGCACACATACACACTCAAAAGAACGAAATTGTCCAAGTATACTCCCTCGCGTTGACACACTTACCTGGGTGCTTCTTATAGACAAAGGATGTGTGAGTTCTCCAGCATAACTTTAGCAGGTTTTCATTTCCCTGTTTCTCTTCGCTGCAGAATGATGAGATTAGTTTATTGTCTGCTTTTCAGGCAACGCTCACGGGCAGTAAAGCCAACCCATTAATTACCATAATTACCAGCATGTGGGAGGGCGAGAGTCATTAGCCAGATTGGACGATTTTGCACATGGCAGGAGGAAAATATGGAAATAGAGGCCTCGAAGGATGTGTCGAGTGCGTGGGTGTACTTATACTTGACACTGAAGTGTGTGTGTGTGTGTGTGTGTGTGTGTGTGTGGCGACAACCTTGGGACGTAGTCGACTCCTACGTAAGGATACCTCAGAGGTCCCGACAGTTTTACTTTGCTTTCTTAAGTGTTGTCTCTTACACTCCCCCTGTGACTATGTACTGATGATACTTGAAGACACCAGATACCCCAGCGCTGTACATACGGATATGTGTATTGGTTGGATGTCTTGATGTAATTTCTATTTCCATGTGTGAGAATGTGTAATGGAAGGGAGAGAGAGATCTCTCTCTCTCCAGATAACCTGTTGGTATTACGTTGAGGTAAAGGCTTTGCATGCGTCTGCACCGTCGTTTGAGCAGTGAATAATTGAAGTTTGGCGAGGAAGTCGAAAAGTTTCAGAAAGTTTCTTGCATGAGGAGGAGGAGGAGGAGGAGGGGGGGATTTGCATGTCCTGCACTAATATTTGCCCAGGATGGAGACTGCACAGATGTACTTAAACTTGTATTTTTTAGGAAGTTCAGAGATGTTCCCACATATACCTGATGTGAGGGATGGAGTGGGGACACACATACACACACACACACACACACACACACACACACACACAAACCAGCATGAATTGAAAGAAAAAGGTGGCTGGATATACGCACGTTTGTAAACGTGGGGAAATGTGTAAAAACACGTGCCTAATGTCGGGGAGGAAGGAGTGAGTTAGATGCATTCGCACGTTCCTGGAGGCGACGGAGGGTTGGGAAGGGACATGCATATTTTGGAATTGAGTTAAAGTCTAGAGCGCTTGATTTTTTATTATTCATATTCACATGTTGATAAAACATAACCACATACCGTGACCCCTCAAAATGAGGGAGGGAGTATCGGATTATAACTCACCAAAATATTCATATTTGTGTAAGTCACACAAAGAACCTAGTCACAGGAAACAGAAATATCTTTTGATATTTCCGTCATACCGTTTTCCCTCATAATTAGATAAACACCGGTGGAGACTCGGTATTCAATCAAGGGGCCTTGTTTTAAACCCGGTGTGGCATACATCCTGATGTATTCTCGATCATTAGCATATATCAAAAATATTGATACACAAAGGAAGGATCGCTTCCTTCCTCTACAAAGACTTGCAAGTGAGAAATGGTCAGTATTACTCATATGAGAGTAACGCGTAGCCTCATATCTTCATTTCCTGATATCCTGTGTTTCTCAGTTTCTTAATAATGGCTTTACAGTGTGAACGCTTGTTTAGAAACGCTGACGTGCTTGTTTGTATTGAGAAAGTAATGGCCTGACATCTGGTTGACCGTTGGGGAAGAAAAAAGGAGGGAATTGGCGGTGTAATTGGTCGTTTAGAGAAACAAAGAGCCTAACACCATGGGTTATTATTCAGACAATTTTTTAGGACTGATCATTACGGGATATCGGGATGACGTTAATGTTTTGACAGCTTGAGCGTCTGCTCAGAAGACGTGTGAGTTCTGAATGATAGTGGAGGAGGAAATTCTCGAGTGGTGGTGGCGACCTCTCGACTTTCCACAAAGCTCGAGGATTCGAACAGAGATGTGGGTTGGTTTCGTGTGTTCCGTTGGGACTCGCTTAGTGTTTCATGGTTCCGAATAACTACAAGGACGAAATGATACCTTGTCTTCATATCACATGACATTTTCTTTCTCGTGAATTAACTTGTCATGTTACGAAAACCAACTTGGACAATATAACTTTAGAAATTAGCAACTTCCTCCTGGCCTCCCTCCCCTCTTTCCTTGCTAATTACTCCTACTTAGAGGAGCATTGTCATATCAAACCTCAGGACGTCATTAACTCCCCGCGTTGGTAAGGACGCTATCATCATGTTTGTATGTACTGCGTCCCTTCCCTCCGCTGTATCTAAGGGAGGTGGAGGAGGAGGAGCGAGGGTGGTGTTCCTAGTCTGGCGTACTAAGTAGCCTGTGTCGCCATTAGAGTTTAATTCCCCGCAGCCTCTGTGATCCTGTATATGGGGAGTTTATGCTGATGTGTGGCGGATCCGCCTGATTGCATGGGCCTTCCTCAGCTACGCTGCTTCGTAGTCAAGGGGGAAGCCGTCCGTGGTTTGGGCCTCCAGCAGGAATTGATGTGTGCGTTGTGATGTTGTGCGCTAGGTGATGGCTAGTTCTGTCTGAGGGTTGTACCGTTGTGCTCAAAGGTACATCCCTGGAGCACGATGGTACGACCCTTGAGCACGATGCTACGACCCTGAGACACGATGGTACGACCACTTAAGCAGGATGGTACGACCCTGAGACACGATGGTACGACCACTTGAGCACGATGGTACGACCCTGAGACACGATGGTGCGACCCCTGAGCACGACAACAAGGTCCTTGAGTATGATGATGTGTACTTTAATCTGATCAACACAAGTTGTACCACTGTGCTCACTGATCGTACCGTGGTGTTTGAAGGTCGTACCATAGTGATCAAGGGGTCGAGATGATGAACACAGTTTGAAGCCACAACGGAATTATCTTTTAGTGATTACAAGTCTTATTAATCTTTCTTACGACGACAGTAGCGACAGGAGTTGTGATCACAACATTGTTCAACCTTCACCATAAATCACTGTATAGAAAACGTGAGCACAGATACTGAACAAGACAATCCCCTTCTTAAAAACAAGTGATCATCGCTGCCAAACTGACAACTGTTGTTCTTGAACAATCTCAGACGACGAATGGTTCCCATAGGTTTGAAAAATCCATAAGCTTAAGGTTTATTGAAATACCTTGTTCTTCCACGTGAGATCCTGTGTGTGTGTGTGTGTGTGTGTGTGCCTTTCCTCGAATTGGAAGTCAAACAGATGTTTATCTTCTTAGAATTTCCATCGGGTTTGGAGGATTCGCTGATAACGCTTGGATGGAAACTTTCCTTATATCTTCGTCCCTTCCAGATAAGATAACAGTAGTAGTTGTCCTGTTTGCCATTGTTCTTGTTCTTGTTATGTTGTTCTACATGTTACATGCTACCGCAAGAGGTCCGAGCCAAGGGCCCGAGTGAGGCGAGGAACATGTGACAAAGGAGAAGAATTTCATTGGCTGTCGGATATCACGTGATGATCATAACAAGGCTTCCGATTGGTCCTCGCCATATTAACGTTCGTTTCAAATCACCGTACTACCCGTTTAAAGTGTGAAATGAGCAGGCGTGTAGTTATAGGGTAACCAGGTGTCTAGTCAATAGACACACCATTATTGCTATTATTGTATTCATTTTGAGGCTGCAAATGGGAACATGGCTGGCATGAGGCGCGTTGAAATGATATATTGCTGAATTGATGGAAAAACTGGAGGAGGAGCTTAAAGATTTTGAGTATACGAGGAGAAATTATAGTTATGATGGGAGGTCGGATGGATGTGTGTGTGTAAAACTGTTAATTTGTTGTATAAGTTGTGGAGTGTCTTTGAGGGAACATGGTTACATACACCAGGAAATACAATTGAGACTCGAGCAGAGGGATGATTGATGTCGTCTTATCATTTCCTAAATAAATCTTGATATTCATTTATAAAGGTTATAGATGATTACAGTGGATACATTGAATGATAGTATAAGTGTATGAAAGTTTAATCGAAAACTGCAGATAAAGGACAGCACGAAGATACAGCATGGATATGTTGTAGAAAATACATATAAAAAGAATGTTGGAACAGAAGAATTGTATGTTAAGGAATAGGTGAAAATGTGAGGAAAGATGGGATAGGAGGACGGTGTGTGTGTGTGTGTGTGTGTGTGTGTGTGTGTGTGTGCCAAATGGAACTGAGGACAGATACAGCGAATGAGTTATGAATGTAAGGCTTGAGAGAGATTTTGCATGAGCCGCCGCACAGCTGTGAATTCGAGTAACGGATTATATATGCAAATTCAGATACTAGTAATTGTATAAATATATATATATATATATATATATATATATATATATATATATATATATATATATATATATATATATATATATATATACGAATAAAGTGCATATGAACGCGCACCTTCATAGAACATACAAATCTCCAACAGCCAGGATCGAACCCGGGACCCCTGTGCAAGAGGCAGGCATGCTAACCGCTAGGCATATATATATATATATATATATATATATATATATATATATATATATATATATATATATATATATATATATATATATTTATATATATATATATATATATATATATATATATATATATATATATATATATATATATATATATATATATATATATATATATGTATTGCTTCTCCACCATTGGTTGACTGTTCCATGTCTCGTAAGGGCAGTCCTCGCGAGACCGTCAGATCACCCAGAGCCTGTCTCTCATCTCGTCTGGTGTCACATTGGTCCAACTGAATGACATGATCCAGCGAGGTAATTTTTTTGGAAAGGCTTCCAGTTGAACGTTTGCTCCGTCCATCCTCTGGTTCCGCTGAGATGATGGGGATTTAATCCTTTCTCCTATGCGCCTTGAAGCCGAACACCAGACGTGTGTACACAAGGCTCTTGATCATTGCATTGGTTGTGAGGGATTGCTAACGGGAGTGTAATGGTTCCTGTTACTGATGCTGGTGTTTCATCACTGAGGCTGCTGCTGCTGTAACTGTCTGGTGTGTTGGCAGCGTCGCAGCCACGGGCTTATGTTCCAGTCCTTCTAGGTGGGTTTTTAGGAGCCTTCTAAAGAGAGCGTGGTAGCATCAGCAGCGTTTTCTAGTAGGAGGATTGAGGGAGAGACTCCTCACCTCTCTCAGTATTGGAACATCATCATTGAATATCGTGTGTGAGATATTTGCTATCTCTCCTCTTTGTGTCTCTCCTCCTCCTCCTCCTCCTCCTCAGTTCTCGGTGGTTTTGAAACATCTCACGTTCGACACTGAATAGAGAATGACACATGAAATTGAGACTGTGTGTGTCTTTAAAGAGCAGACAAAACCCCCTCTCAAATCATTCCAACGAGTGATGTGTGATGACCGCTCATCATTCCTTCACCCCCACACACCTTCACCTACATTTTGTTGAACGATATATATATATATATATATATATATATATATATATATATATATATATATATATATATATATATATGTATATATATATATATATATATATATATATATATATATATATATATATATATATATATATATATATATATATATATATATATATATATATATATATATATATATATATATATATATATATATATATATATATATATATATATATATATATGCACCAAAATACCACAGGGGGAAGGAATGACGGTTCGAAGATCTTTGGTGTATTACATATTCAGACAAAGTAGTGTAAAAAATTTTTTATTCCAACGGTTGAAACGGCCGTTAATAATGATCTAAGATGATAAAAACTTTGCCCATCTAACGGACCGTTACTCAGGAAGGGGGAGTGTTTGTAGGAGGGAAGAGGGTGAAGATATTGCCTCCAAGAACTCGATAACCAATTTGAATCTCCACATTTTACAGTCTCTCTTTCCCCATTTCTAATTTTTCTTGTACTCCTCCCACTCATTCGCAGTCGTTCCCTGCAGGTGCCGTCCATACACCTTCCTTTTCTCGTTAATTACAAATTTAACTTCGTCATTCCGCCACTCGCTACTGTATCTCATACGTCCACATCTCACCTTCCCACCTTCCACAAATTTCACCCTCTCATCTAATCACAGCTTCCCTAGCTACCATCCATAACTCTTCCATTCCTCTAGATCCTGTTACGCTTACTCAGTCAGTCATGCTATCGCTGCACACAGGCCTCAGTTCCAAAGTTATTAGTTTTTTGTGTGTCATTTCCTCTTTTCCTAGCATACCACTAACTTTCACTCTTTCCCCAACCAGGAAATGATAGACATTCCACCTACCATTGCTCTCTACACGTTCACATCCAACAACCTCTCCTTTGCATACGTGTAAGTGAACGCACAGACCACCAGTGTCAGTTGACCTCCCAACTTCACTCCTTTGAATAAAAATAAAGAAGGAATAAGGTATAATTAAAAAGAAGTAGACAGTAATTAATGATGGGTCTACAGATGTATGATGTGAGACTGTAAGGGAATAGCAGTGAGCTGATTACGGCCGGAAGAGGCGGGTAAAGAAAGGAATAGAGTTGTTAGAAAAGTAAAAATGGAGTCAGTAGGGAAATGATAAGATGTGTAATATTACGGTAATGTGAACGAAGAATGAGAAGGGGAAAGAGTATCCATGTAGAGAGAATGATAAAGAGAGGAATTAAAGAAAACTCAAAACACTTCGGGAAGTGAGACATCTTAAGACGAATGAGACAGATTAAATCGGGAAATAGAGAGAGAGAGAGAGAGAGAGAGAGAGAGAGAGAGAGAGAGAGAGAGAGAGAGAGAGAGAGAGAGAGAGAGAGAATGATGAGTACTGCTTCAGGTCGGAATATAGCGATGAGTAAAGGAGTAAGATGAGGCCCTGGTTGAGGGGGGGACGACTAGGCTGCTCACGTCTTCCTCCTAAGACGGTCCTGGGTCAGGTCCAGTCCTCTCGTGTAATTTCACGGTGACTGCTCCGTATGGTGGTGGCTCCTGGGATTGGTAATGTGTGACCTGAAAGTTTTGGTTTTATGTCTCTCTCTCTCTTTCTCTCTCTCTCTCTCTCTCTCTCTCTCTCTCTCTCTCTCTCTCTCTCTCTCTCTCTCTCACGGTATACAGACACACCCGAAGCCGTCATTCAGAGCCCGGTAAATACCGTTCTCTCCTCCATATGTTACGGAGATGATGAATGTGAAATATCAGAGAGACATGGGTGAATGATACGCAGATACGTTTTTTCATTGTTACACGTGAATGATACGCAGATACGTTTTTTCATTGTTACACGTGAATGATACGCAGATACGTTTTTTCATTGTTACATGTGAATGATACGCAGATACGTTTTTTTTCATTGTTTCATGTGAATGATACGCAGATACGTTTTTTTTATTGTTACACGTGAATGATACGCAGATACGCTTTTTTCATTGTTACATGTGAATGATACGCAGATACGTTTTTTTCATTGTTACATGTGAATGATACGCAGATACGTTTTTTTCATTGTTTCATGTGAATGATACGCAGATACGTTTTTCATTGTTACATGTGAATGATAGGCAGATACGTTTTTTTCATTGTTACATGTGAATGATACGCAGATACGTTTTTTTCATTGTTACATGTGAATGATACGCAGATACGTTTTTTTCATTGTTACATGTGAATGATACGCAGATACGTTTTTTTCATTGTTACATGCGAATGATACGCAGATACATTTTTTCATTGTTACATGTGAATGATACGCAGATACGTTTTTTTAATTGTCACATGCGAATGATACGCAGATACGTTTTTTCATTGTTACATGTGAATGATACGCAGATACGTTTTTTTCATTGTTACATGTGAATGATACGCAGATTCGTTTTTTCATTGTTACATGCAAATGATACGCAGATACGTTTTTTTAATTGTCACATGCGAATGATACGCAGATACGTTTTTTCATTGTTACATGTGAATGATACGCAGATACGTTTTTTCATTGTTACATGTGAATGATATATTCCCTCTTTTGTTATTGTAGTTAATCATTCATTTCAGTCAATATTCTTTTCTAAGCTGTTGTGAAATGATTCTATCTTTCCTTCCTCACACTGCTAATGCTGTTTGCGTATTTTGTGTTCCTTTGCTTTACTGACTGTAAATGTAAACTGTATCTTTCATTCGTGATTAGTCTGTAGTCTAGATGCGATATCCTGTGCCTTAATCTCACTCGAAGCATACGAGACTTCGCCGAGTATATTAGCTCTAACTTTGGAAACTTCAATATCCTGATTTTGAAAACAAAGGATAAAAAGGTCGCCATTGTCATTTTCAACTCGTGTGTGTGTGTGTGTGTGTGTGTGTGTGTGTGTGTGTGTGATTACTTTTCGTGTATGACGAAGAGTCTTCCATTCGTGTAGCTCCACCCCTTAAATTTGCATATATGTATTAACCATATCTTAACTCCTATGTGTGCGATAAATGAATAGATAGATCAATAAAGAACGATTAATTAACTTCATGCAGTCATTTGAGTGAAAATACACAGCTGAGGGATTACATATTTGGGGCGCCATGATGCTAATTAGTTAATTAATCACAATAATCATAAAAGAACTTTTAAGGTCAAGGTCAGGTTTGACGCTTCTACGTTCTGGATAAGCACATGAGCGACGTGTATCTACATTGTACAGGGAAGTCTGGCACAGCAAATTGTGTGGTTTATATACATTATTATACATTGTGTGGTGAGTCGTTGAACATTACATGATGTAAAGTTACATATTGTGAACATTATGTGATGTAAAGTTACATATTGTGAACATTATGTGAGGTAAAGTTACATATTGTGAACATTATGTGATGTAAAGTTACATATTGTGAACATTATGTGATGTAAAGTTACATATTGTGAACATTATGTGATGTAAAGTTACATATTGTGAACAATATGTGATGTAAAGTTACATATTGTGAACATTATGTGAGGTAAAGTTACATATTGTGAACATTATGTGATGTAAAGTTACATATTGTGAACATTATGTGATGTAAAGTTACATATTGTGAACATTATGTGATGTAAAGTTACATATTGTGAACATTATGTGATGTAAAGTTACATATTGTGAACATTATGTGAGGTAAAGTTATATATTGTGAACATTATGTGATGTAAGTTACATATTGTGAACATTATGTGATGTAAAGTTACATATTGTGAACATTATGTGATGTAAAGTTACATATTGTGAACATTATGTGATGTAAAGTTACATATTGTGAACATTATGTGAGGTAAAGTTATATATTGTGAACATTATGTGATGTAAGTTACATATTGTGAACATTATGTGATGTAAAGTTACATATTGTGAACATTATGTGATGTAAAGTTACATATTGTGAGCATTATGTGATGTAAAGTTACATATTGTGAACATTATGTGAGGTAAAGTTATATATTGTGAACATTATGTGATGTAAGTTACATATTGTGAACATTGTGATATAAAGTTACATATTGTGAACATTACATGATGTAAAGTTACATATTGTGAACATTATGTGAGGTAAAGTTACATATTGTGAACATTATGTGATGTAAAGTTACATATTGTGAACATTATGTGATGTAAAGTTACATATTGTGAACATTATGTGATGTAAAGTTACATATTGTGAACATTATGTGATGTAAAGTTACATATTGTGAACATTATGTGATGTAAAGTTACATATTGTGAACATTACATGATGTAAAGTTACATATTGTGAACATTATGTGATGTAAAGTTACATATTGTGAACATTATGTGATGTAAAGTTACATATTGTGAACATTATGTGATGTAAAGTTACATATTGTGAACATTATGTGATGTAAAGTTACATATTGTGAACATTATGTGATGTAAAGTTACATATTGTGAACATTATGTGATGTAAAGTTACATATGGGTTGAGGTGTTGTAGCATTGTGTTGACATCCACTATGTATTTAATGGTGAACCTCACATGATGTAAAGTTACATATGGGTTGAACGGCTGTTGTATTGTGTTGACATACACTATGTATTGTCCACAATATGTGACGTGGAGTTACATACTTGTTGAACTGCACAGTAATAATGTGTCACCATGTGTAACCAGTTGTGAACATTGAGTGATGAATATCTCCACGCTGGTTGTGTTACGACAGTACAACAGTTGACATACACATTAACTATATGGGGGGGGGGGGGGAATAGCACTTCGCTGTGCACTCGTTCATGTGTTGTTGATAACGTGGTAAGGTTAGGGCAAGACTTGTATCTGTACGAGCACGAGGAGACTCTGGTAACGGACGTCAGATCAGGCAATCGCCCCTCTGTGTGTGTGTGAGTGAGTGACCCACACCCATTTTCTTTTTTTCCTATTTTTCCGGCGGTTGTGTTGGGAGCGGGTGGGAGGAAGTTGGTCAGGGAACGGATCGGGTAAAACCACTGCAGGCAATGGTGGTGTGGCTGCTGCTGCTGCTGCTGCTGATTATTTCCACCACAGACTGGGAGAGCGGCACGCCCTCCGACGTCACCCGGCGCATGCGCGTCCGGGCAAATGCTTCGTGCGGGTATGTCACTTGTCCCCGTCGCATTGATGTATTTTGGGCTGCTGGTGTTGTCGTGACTAGAAGAAGAAGAAGACGTATGTATTGATAAACGTCACTAACAAAATATCATTGAAAACTTGCTAATAAGAAAGATGGTTTGATTTTTTTTTTTTTTCTTTTTTAGTGTTTCGCTCTTTTTCATATTTTGACATCGCCGCTTCTGAGCGTTTGCGTTGCGGTTCGTGATATATCTGGCATGGTTATGTGGCTTTGTAGTTCGTTCCTTTGTAGTATATTTTGGTGAGAGGTTCTCCTGCATATATATATATATATTTATGAAAGTGAAATTGTACTTCAGTAGGAGTTCATGCAATTTTATGTAACATGTAATTTCTATATACATGTGGCACAACATGTTTCGTGGAGACAATCCACCTCATGAGGTGGCAGGACTTAACAAAGTTATTTATAGCTCAACATCACACTTGGTTCCCGCCGTCCAACACCAATCTTTTTAGGCCAAACACTGTCTGCTACGTCTGGTCGTAACCCTTGGATTGAGAGTGATTAAGGAGGGTCAGGTGGCGGGGGTTTGACCTGGATAGCTGTGTGTCATGAACATTTCTTTTTTTCTTTTATGTTTTCGTGTTTTGTCAATTCTCTCATAATGATATGGCTGATGGTAGGATGGGCTTTTGAGTTCATAATTACCCAAGGAACAGTTTGGTAACCCCAGGACCATGTCTCTCGTAGCTCAAGGCTACGTTGCTTCTATTGATAAAGAAACGTAGACTCCTCCACACTGAGCAGTTCATGGATAAGAGTGTGTACTGCTAAGTGATACAGCCTCGCCCAAGGTGAGACGGATTTTCACTCCAGTTGTAACCGTCCAGCAGGCGAGTCCGGTAGCGCTTTTCTCTCGCATGTTCAATATACAATTGTGTATGATTTATACATCAGATTTACCGCATACAGTTCTATGGAAGTTCGACAGATGTGTGTCTCTTACCAGTGTAATCTGGTGGTCTGGTAATGTCCTCTTCTTACTATTTTCTTGCTGGGAAAATGGAATTGTGTTCGGTGATAATTTGTTCTGATGTGATGAATCTGGATAATTATTGTGTCATTACTTCCCGTTCCAGTATAATGTTCTTTGTATGTATCGGATTGCTTGTGGGTCTGTGAGTTTTGTGAGATGGTCTAACATGATGTAAGATGGTATAATGGTACGGTGAACGATATATATATATATATATATATTCATTCCTTACATATTACGTTGACTGGACTACAGTGTATATGAGATATGAAAAGATTTTATTTATATCTTTTTATATCAAAATGAGCTTTTGATAGCTTTTGATAAATAGCTTTATCACCTTTTAATAATGGCCCTTTTCTTGGTAGATATTTTTGAATAGCATGTGTGCCTCAACTATTATTTTGCCCAGGAATAATTTGATAGCTTTTGATAAATAGCTTTATCACCTTTTAATAATGGCCCTTTTCTTGGTAGATATTTTTGAATAGCATGTGTGCCTCAACTATTATTTTGCCCAGGAATAATAGTGTAGATGTATGTATGTTTGTATGTATGTATGTATGTATGTATGTATGTACGTATGTACGTATGTATGTATGTATGTATGTATGTATGTATGTATGCAAGTATGTATGTATGTAGGTTTGTATGTATGTATGTATGTATGTATGTATGTATGTATGTATGTATGTATGTATGTATGTATGTATGTATGCTAGTATGTATGTATGTACGTGTGTCTGTATGTACGTGTGTATGTATGTATGTATGTGTGTATGTATATATGTGTGTATGTATGTATGTATGTATGTATGCATGTATGTATGTTGTGATACGTTTGTCTCAGTGGTACGTTTCCGTCAGTTTTCTTATCTGTTCATAACCACTGGAGAACTGTTAACTTCACCGCTAAAGAACAATTATTGTTACCACTAAAGAATATTTAGCCACAGAAGAACAGTTGACTTTACCACTGAAGAACAATAAACTTTAATTCTGAAGAAGAGTTAACATTTCTATTGGAGAACAGTTAACTTTACCACTGAAGAATAGTTATAACAACACTTAACTTTACCACGAAAGTACAGTTAACATTACCAGTGAAGAACAGGCAACTTTACCACTGAAGAATAGTTATAACAACACTTAACTTTACCACGAAAGAACAGTTAACATTACCAGTGAAGAACAGGCAACTTTACCACTGAAGAACATTTAACATTACCAAATAACAAGAGTGAACTTTACCACTGAGTTTCTGTAAAGTTTACCACTGGAGAACAGTAAACTTTACCACCGAAGAACAGTTAACATTGCCACCGAAGAACAGTCAACATTTCCAATTGATATAACATTTAAAATTACCAAAGAAGAACAGTGAACTTTACCACTGAAAAACAATTAAACTTCACCACTGAAGGTCAGTCAAGTTTACCACGGGCAAACAGTTAACTTTACCACCGAAGAACAGTTCACATTACCAATGGAGGGAACCGTTGACCGCTGGAGAACAGTTAAAGAAATCAAGCATTTATTCTCCCTCCTACTCATCCTCTTCCTCCTCCTCCTCCTCCTCCTCCTCCTCTTCTTATAGCATCTGTTTATGTATTCATTCTGGGGTCAGACATGTGGTAGGGTCCTGCAGGGGTTGGTGATGCTAGATCACGATAGCAGAGATTGTGTAAATGGCATGGAATGTGGTAAAGATCCCCTGCCACCCCCACCCACCACCCTCTCTCTCTCTCTCTCTCTCTCTCTCTCTCTCTCTCTCTCTCTCTCTCTCTCTCTCTCTCTCTCTCTCTCTCTCTCCAAAATTTACAAGTTGTTAAAAGATGAAAGATAAACTGAAGGTATCTTGTTATCGATCGAAACACACACACTCACACACACACATTGACACACACACACACACACACACACACACACACACACACACACACACACACACACACATACACACACACTCACACACACACAAATTAGTACGTCCACAACGGTAGAGAGAAGAGTTAGGGAAGAATTAATCACAACCTTTATGTTTCTTTTTTTTTCTTTTAGCTAGTTTGATAACTTCAACAGTAAACAGTTCCTCGAACAATGAACCACCAGGGAGAGAAAATGCAAAGACGTACATCTGTGGTGTGAGAGGTGAACGATTGGAATAGAACAACAAGTGAGGAGATTGTGATTCCTGGGATCATAAGAAATAGATCGAAAAAACAAATGAGTATCAGTGGAAGATGTTGAGGAGATCAGGGATCTAAGTTCAGGAGATCGGGATCTAAGTTCAGGAGATCGGGATCTAAGACTATAAAACGCTCCTCTCATGCATTGTAGTGATTCCACCCACGTGAAACATAGAGCATAAAAAGACATTGTTAAGTAAAAAGAAAAAAAAAAAGAAAGGGTGAAGAATAATCTAAGAGTTAAAGATAAAGTGGAAAATCAGCCTGTAAAAGATGGTTCTGGTCTTATCTGTTAAGTGAGATATTAAAGATAGAGCTCCAAAGCTTAATGATGTAGGGAAAGAAGAGCTCCGAAGCTTGATGATGTAGAGAAAGATAGAGTTCCAAAGCTTGATGATGTAGAGAAAGAAACAGACGGTCACAACGGTACACCCCTTGAGTTTCCAACGGTCCAACTGTAAATATAGGATGGAGAAGATCGCCGAGTATGACACAGGCTAGCTAATGGCGAGGAGCACAACAGCAGTCAGCTCTTTAGGACCAGCGGAAACCGAAGTATTGCCTGTCGAAGAAGGAGGGAGAGGTCCAACGTAGCGGCGAAGGGCAAATGATGGTGTCATGTCTTGCCAAGTGTGGGAGGAAAACTCGTGTGTTGATAGAACTCCCTCTCCCCACATGTGAGAGTTGTCGTCCTCTTAATCCACGTCCATATCAGTCGTGTTTTCTGTCCGTCAGAAGGAAAGAATCTCCGGCGTTGAAACAGAACTCTCTGTTTCTAAGAGGAAGACTTAGCTATCTGTGTATTGGGGATTTGAAGATGAATTATAGTGATATAAAGTACTGTTTTGAATGGTGTGAGAGGTTTCATAGAATATATATATATATATATATATATATATATATATATATATATATATATATATATATATATATATATATATATATATTGACGTACTATCACTGGATTGAACCAGGGCATGTGAAGCGTCTAGGGTAAACCATGAAAAGTTCTGTGGGGCCTGGATGTGGAAAGGGAGCTGTGGTTTCGGTGCATTATACATGACAGCTAGAGACTGAGTGTGAACGAATGTGGCCTTTGTTGTCTTTTCCTAGCGCTACCTCGAGCGCATGCGGGGGGAGGGGGTTGTCATTTCATGTGTGACGGGGTGGCGACGAGAATGAATAAAGGTAGCAAGTATGAATTATGTACATGTGTATATATGTATATGTTTGTTTATGTATATATATATGTATACGTTGAGATGTATAGGTATGTATATTTGCGTGTGTGGACGTGTATGTATATACATGTGTATGTTGGTTGGTTGGGCCATTCTTTCGTCTGTTTCCTTGCGCTACCTCGCTAACGCGGGAGACAGCGACAAAGCAAAATAAATAAATAGATATATATATTCTAGTCAAACGTAATGGAAGAGTCCGTTGCAAGGCAATTTAAACAGAGAGATAACGACCGTTACTAGACAGTTTCTTAACCCAGCACGGAACTAGTCAGTTGCCTTTTAAGAACCGGATAATATTAGATTGTTCTCCTCAAGCAGCCGTTACTTGTCATTATGAATTAGGTAACTACGTTACTGTCCGTGGCAGGGTATGGATGGTGGGGGAGGGGAAGGAGGAGGAGGTTCGATACTCGGGTCGTACACACAGGACGTGAATGAAAACTTCCGTCACGAAACCCACCACTCCGCTTGAATGAAAAGCATGTCCGCCGGGTTGACAGCAATTTAATTTCCGTAGTACATTTATCACTCTCTCTGTCCCGTACACTGGGTATGACCTCAGCTCTTCTTCGGCTTCTATAAAGAGGCATTGTATGAAATTGACTCTGTGTATTTCTATAAGTTTGATGGTGAGCTGAGGTCCGACGCGAAGTTAAATACTGGTGAAATGTGGCCACGTGGAGTCGGTGCGTACATTCTGTGTCGTGAGTGATCAGTGTTAAGCCAAGGGCGTGCCAGTGAGGGTGTGCTTGGCGTCTCCAGCTCTTTTCTACTTGACACAAGTGCCCTTATATTTTTTTTGTGATGAAGACGTGACACGAGTGGTTGATAACATTATTTTATTCAGGAGATGAATAATCTTGCACTATGCAGGCACCCCAAGCTCGTTGGTAATTTGATGCAATTAGTTCAAGACAGCATCATTAGTTCTTGCTAATTACAAAGCGGATGCGCCTGGATGTGTTTGTTTATTAGAGGAAGTCTGACACGTGACAGCAGCAGCAGCAGCAACACCAGCACCAGGGTCTAGACAGGTAGGCAACGTGTCGTATGTCATGTGTTGGTGTCACTTGACCCACGACCCTCAAGGGTCAGATGATCAAAGGGCTTGGCCATCGTACCCAAGGCCCGTCGTACCTTTCGTGGTCAAGGGTTAGTAGTACTGTCGTAGACAAGGGGTTGCATGACCCCTTGTCCTTAAATGGTTGTTAAGACGCAGTGATTAACGTAACGACGAACGTTACATTACGTGTATCTGGTGTACGCCACCTTAGCTGGAATTGGATCACGCAAGATGACCGTGTCGTAATGTGAGACGTAACCTAATGAAAAAGTAACGTGATCTTCCCTTGCGACGAAGCGCAGTTAGGCGCGTTAACATAAGGCAAAGTGACGTAACGTAAACATGGTAACGTTAATGCTGTTGGGCTCTACCCGTTATCCCAATGAATGTAACCTATAATGTAATGAAATAATGTACAACAGCTCGTACACAGGGTAAACACATCGAAACGAAATCGAACACGTAGCATCTTTTAAGTTTTCATTATGTCATGACTGAAATTTCATCATTAAAAGACAATTTACCCTCAGAGTGTGAAGGCCTGGCCTTTAATATTGTACTTTTAAAGGTCACAGGTCAAAGGCAAAGTCATCGTACCCTAGGATCGTCTTAGTAGTGTTACAGGGGTCAAGAACTCGTTTGCCCCTGGGATGGTTGACCTCGTTAGAACGCTCCGTCTTTTATTTGGGTGTTAAGGAAGGCCCTCGTCTTATTGTTCATTTGTAATTGCTTGATTGTAATTGGCTGTTTGAAGTGTATGAAGTTGTGAGTTTTCCTCACGTGTGTGTGTGTGTGTGTGTGTGTGTGTGTGTGTTGTAGGGAGGCAACAGGTGGCGCATATTGGCCCCCGGGGAAGTTACGACTGTCCGACCGAACTTGCAACACAGATCCGTCGTACTTGGTCGGCCAAGTGACTCGGAAATTCTCTGGGCAAAAAGATCAATGGTTAGTATCCATTGCAATCACACCACAGAGTAAACCCCCTCTTCTTCTTTTTTTTGTTTGTTTTTCGTCCTGATCTGCTCTGATGTGGGATAGGAATATTTGCATCAGGGGTGGAGCTGGTTTTGCTCTGTTACGTTTCAGCGTAATTTTTTTCCCCCAACCGAAGAGGAACAATAGACAAAAATAACATTGTTTAAATGGATATCAAACTATCGCTTGGTCGGGCGTCTGAATAAAGCCTCCCGCTGATTGGCTGGTGCCGACAGCTGGCTCCGCCTCTTGGGTTTTTTCTACACGTCTGATCCTTTTATTTGTCATTATGGATTAACACAACCATTATGTCTTACTGTCATTTGCTGTATAATATATATATATATATATATATATATATATATATATATATATATATATACATATTTTTTTTTTTTTTTTTTTTTTTGCTTTGTCGCTGTCTCCCGCGTTTGCGAGGTAGCGCAAGGAAACAGACGAAAGAAATGGCCCAACCCACCCCCATACACATGTATATACATACGTCCACACACGCAAATATACATAACTCCACAGCTTTCCATGGTTTACCCCAGACGCCTCACATGCCCTGATTCAATCCACTGACAGCACGTCAACCCCGGTATACCACATCGCTCCAATTCACTCTATTTCTTGCCCTCCTTTCACCCTCCTGCATGTTCAGGCCCCGATCACACAAAATCTTTTTCACTTCATCTTTCCACCTCCAATTTGGTCTCCCTCTTCTCCTCGTTCCCTCCACCTTCGACATATATATCCTCTTGGTCAATCTTTCCCCACTCATTCTCTCCATGTGCCCAAACCATTTCAAAACAACCTCTTCTGCTCTCTCAACCACGCTCTTTTTATTTCCACACATCTCTCTTACCCTTACGTTACTTACTCGATCAAACCACCTCACACCACACATTGTCCTCAAACATCTCATTTTCAGCACATCCATCCTCCTGCGCACAACTCTATCCATAACCCACGCCTCGCAACCATACAACATTGTTGGAACCACTATTCCTTCAAACATACCCATTTTTGCTTTCCGAGATAATGCTCTCGACTTCCACACATTCTTCAAGGCTCAGAATTTTCGCCCCCTCCCCCACCCTATGATCCACTTCCGCTTCCATGGTTCCATCCGCTGCCAGATCCACTCCCAGATATCTAAAACACTTCACTTCCTCCAGTTTTTCTCCATTCAAACTCACCTCCCAATTGAATTGACCCTCAACCCTACTGTACCTAATAACCTTGCTCTTATTCACATTTACTCTTAACTTTGTTCTTTCACACACTTTACCAAACTCAGTCACCAGCTTCTGCAGTTTCTCACATGAATCAGTCACCAGCGCTGTATCATCAGCGAACAACAACTGACTCACTTCCCAAGCTCTCTCATCCCCAACAGACTTCATACTTGCCCCTCTTTCCAAAACTCTTGCATTCACCTCCCTAACAACCCCATCCATAAACAAATTAAACAACCATGGAGACATCACACACCCCTGCCGCAAACCTACATTCACTGAGAACCAGTCACTTTCCTCTCTTCCTACACGTACACATGCCTTACATCCTCGATAAAAACTTTTCACTGCTTCCAACAACTTGCCTCATATATATATATATATATATATATATATATATATATATATATATTCTTTTCTTTCAAACTATTCGCCATTTCCCGCATTAGCATGGTAGCGTTAAGAACAGAGGACTGGGCCTCTGAGGGAATATCCTCACCTGGCCCCTTCTCTGTTCCTTCTTTTGGAAAATTAAAAAAATAAAAAACAAGAGGGGAGGATTTCCAGCCCCCCGCTCCCTCCCCTTTTAGTCGCCTTCTACGACACGCAGGGAATACGTGGGAAGTATTCTTTCTCCCCTATCCCCAGGGATATGTATATAAAGGCAGCAATGAATATGTACATGTGTATATATATGTCTGTGTATGTATACCTTGAAAAGTATAGATATGTATATGTGCATGTGTTGGTGTTCATGTATATACATACATGTGTATTTGGGTGGGTTGGGCCATTCTTTCGTTTGTTTCCTTGCGCTACCTCGCTAACGCGGGAGACAGCGACAAAGTATAATAATAATGATAATATATATATATATATATATATATA
This sequence comes from Panulirus ornatus, assembly GCF_036320965.1. NCBI lineage: Eukaryota > Metazoa > Arthropoda > Malacostraca > Decapoda > Palinuridae > Panulirus > Panulirus ornatus. The sequence continues at coordinate 15,666,546 of NC_092225.1, forward strand.
TATATATATATATATATATATATATATATATATATGAATTTCAATTATGATGTGTTATACTGTACCATTTCCATATATGCTCCACTTGGATACATTGTCCAGTGCCATTTGTATGTGCTTCATTTGGATTATGTTATACTAGGTATGTAATGTAACGACCTTTAGCAACGTTTGAACAACGAAGGTTGTTCGAGTTGCCTCGTTAAGTGATCGATCAGATGTAATGGACCAAGGTGAATTTCAAACATATACGCTCCCTGTAGTAACTCGATATGGCGGATAATATGTATACCGGTATTTGCACACGGTTAAAACAAAAGAGATATTCAGGAGTGGTTCATATAAAGTTTGCTGCAGACCATATATTCAGTCTACAAGCATACATCCTCTCCATATTGCACACAACAGTAGATAGCTCACACGATTCGATCTTCTTAACCCTATATTTTCCCGCAGTGAACCCTCTCTGAGGTAGGCTACGCCTGCCTTTTTGGCAGAATCGCGTCGTATGTAGACGTAAGTGCTCCGCTTTGATCTCATCGAGAATCTGTTGCAAGGTAATGTATAAAGAAAATAACTGGGTTAAGATAGAATGTAATCAGATAGACGCATATATTTTTTTGTTTTATGTCTTGTTTGTAGATGAATAATTGGGCTACGTGGATGGCCTTGTGGCACATCACACACACATGATAATCAGAAGGACTCTGATTAAAGGGGGAAGAGGGATAGTGGGTGACATCCTGGTATAGACGACTCCTTATAGAGCAGCAGTGTTGTCATCACATTCAGTTGCTCATGTAGAACCAGTGGCTGACGTGTGAGAAGCGCTGTTGTGTCGGGCCTCAGTAAAGTAAATTTGAAACCCACAACTGTTAATTGACAATGTATTGTTGAACATCGATTTAATGCATTGAGAGACGTCGGTATTGGGTCTCTTCATAAGGTACACATCTAATGACAGAAAATCCTCCAGTGCTTCAACAGACCGAGGGCAAGAGGTCTTTATTATGTTTCTGTGATGTTATGTTGGTCTATTTCCAAGCCTCGGCCAATAAATGGAAGGATGTGTCCGTGTCGTAGGTCAGCGATGACTTCTGTACCGCATCAAATGGCAATGCTTTACCGACTAATATAGTTTCATATATTCGTGATTCATTCGTCTCGTTTATCTGTTTGAGGTGGTAATTGACACGGTAAGAATGAGAATCCATATTCTACCATTACACCCGATGGTTTAGTCAAATATAGCTGTGAAATACACCCCGTACAACAGCAGCAACAGCAGCATCTGGTACATGTTTGGCCATTTCCTCCGTCTACCAAGTATAATTTCGTCTCAGAATATCCACCAAGGAAACATGTCTATTTCTTCCCTCCGTGTTGACACGCGAGTTGGAATTCCTCTGTCGAATTGTCTGTTATGTTGTATCTCTCGTCAAGATCTCCGTGTGATGTTTTTTGTTTTTTTTTTGTTTTGTTTCGTCTTATATTTTCCTGTGTTGTGGGAGATGTGTCTGTCTTTCTCTCGTCACCGTCTAGGGAGTGGAGGTTTCAGCCCCTGCGTTACCCTCCGTTGGTCTCCAAGGAGGGAGGGAAGGGGCAAGCAAAGGTTTATCTTGGCAGTGAACTGGTAAAAGGAGTGTTCTAACATCTGGACAAACCTCGTGCTGGTGTCTACTGTTTGAACATTGCACGGTCTCTGCTCTGGTGATTATACGGTGAATCACTTAATTTACCACTCCCACGTGCTATGGCCTGGCCAAGACATTACAGCCACTTGACAGACTGGAGTATATATATATATATATATATATATATATATATATATATATATATATATATATATATATATATATATATTATCCCTGGGGATAGGGGAGTAAGAATACTTCCCACGTATTCCCTGCGTGTCGTAGAAGGCGACTAAAAGGGGAGGGAGCGGGGGGGCTGGAAATCCTCCCCTCTCGTTTTTTTTTTTTTTTTAATTTTCCAAAAGAAGGAACAGAGTGGGGCCAGGTGAGGATATTCCAAAAAAGGCCCAGTCCTCTGTTCTTAACGTTACCTCGCTAACGCGGGAAATGGCGAATAGTTTAAAAGAAATATATATATATATATATATATATATATATATATATATATATATATATATATATATATATATATATATATATCGTCAGGCGAGCTTGTGTCGTGTAAGAGGCTTGTTACAGAGATGGGGCGAGGGCTTGCATGGAAATGCTATCCATATATGTATGTATATATATTTTTTTGCCCCTGGACGGAGCTGTATCACTGACACACACACACACACACACACACACACACACAGACACACACACACACACACACACACACATATCTCACTCAACCCCAGGTCGTAATCTTGCATTCTTATATATTATTAATTTTGTCGGATTTTCAAGGATTGAGTTTGATGTTTAATCTGCCATATTGGAACTTAACGTATATACACAGTATCTAACATACTATAGTGTAATACAACGGATATACCGAGTATCTAACATAATATAGTGTACGGTTCCGTATATACCCAGTATTTAGCATACTATAGTTTAAGATAACGTATACACCCAGTATTTAACGTAATATAGTGTAAGATAACGTATACACCAAGTATTTAACGTAATATAGTGTAAGATAACGTATACACCAAGTATTTAACGTATTGTAAGATAACGTATCTACCCAGTATTGTGTAAAATAACGTATAATATATATATATATATATATATATATATATATATATATATATATATATATATATATATATATATATATATATATCCAGTATTTAACATAATACAGTGTAAAATAACACATACACCCAATATTTAACATGATATGATATAAGGTAACGTACATAGCCATAATCTAAGGCAGTACAGGGTTCTTCATTTATCTTTATGTAGCTTGCCTTCTACACTCCAGCAAAAGTGCGTCAGAAATTACGAGTATAATGTTTAGAACTTTTAACAGTGGCCGAGTTCAAAGCTTAGGTTGCGTGCAGAATACAAGAGTCTATTTGATCAAAGTTTCTCTCTCTCTCTCTCTCTCTCTCTCTCTCTCTCTCTCTCTCTCTCTCTCTCTCTCTCTCTCTCTCTCTCTCTCGGCACTTACTTAAAAATTCCTTCAGGTCTGTGGTGGGTTGGCATCCACTTTACGTCTCGTGGACTCAACAGTACTTCATACATCTTAAGTATGCAGTGGTGTAGGGTGAGTGTAACTAAAGTTAGCGTAAGTATCATTGGACTGTGGTGGAGGTATGTGAAGCACTCAGGCCTGTGGTGATTATACACGTTTAGCAGGAAGGAATCAAAAGAGAAATGGTTCCCTCTTTGTGGAATCAGATACCACTCACTTGCCTTGGAACTTACTGTGCCGATAGCTGTTTGGATCGCCTACCATCACAGGAAGAGATTCTGAATAATATCCTGCGTTTATAAATGCCATAAGAAAAAGATTTCCAAATACCTTGTGCAACATTTCCTAACGAAAAAATGTCGTCTATGTTTCTTATGTTTATTGATTTAAACTTTTATATAAATTAACACCACGTACCATATGGGTGGCTCTCGTGTACCACTAGAGGTACGCGTACCGTCGTGCTGAAGGAACGTACCGTCGTAGTCAAGGATCGATCGTACCGTCGTGCCTTAAGGACTGTGCGTGTACCATTGTGCTCACGGACTATCGTTTCAGCCATGCTCATGCATTGTACCGTCAACAGCTTATGGACCGTACCCTGGTGCTCAGGGATCGTACCGTTATGCTTCAAGGGGGGCCCCTGATACTCAACCAGTCAGTTACGAGCTTGGGCCCCTGATACTCAACTAGTCAGTTACGAGCTTGGGCCCCTGATACTCACCCAGTCAGTTACGAGCTTGGGCCCCTTATAATCAACCAGTCAGTTACGAGCTTGGGCCCCTGATACTCAACCAGTCAGTTACGAGCTTGGGCCCCTGATACTCAGCCAGTCAGTTACGAGCTTGGGCCCCTGATAATCAACCAGTCAGTTACGAGCTTGGGCCCCTGATACTCACCCAGTCAGTTACGAGCTTGGGCCCCTGATAATCAACCAGTCAGTTACGAGCTTGGGCCCCTGATACTCAACCAGTCAGTTAAGAGCTTATGATGTACCATTACGTGGTAATGTGACTCTTAAGACAGTGGTCACCTCGTGAGAGAGAACTGTTGATTTCTGCCGTGGGAAGTGAGGTGGGTTACGGATCCAATTACACTCATTCTCTCTGTTGCTATTATTTCTGTTTCCTCCTCCTCCTCCTCCTCCTCCTCCTCCTCTCTTTTTTCTGTGTGTGTGCTTTGTTACGTATCTGTTCCCTCCCATTTATCAGTATTTTCGTATCACTTGAAGTGTCCTTCAGTGTGTATTATTTCACATCATGAACAGCTTAAAAGATAAAGAGCAGTACGGTATAGAAAATGGGTTGTTTTAAAGGAGCCCTGCCAGTTTCAGACTTAACGAATATTTAATTTTCTTTTTTCTCAGTAAGAAAATGGGTCTTGGGGTTTTATGGTAATGAGGAGATATTATCATTTTTATCATATAGTTAACCCTAGAACCTCATCTGGAATTCTATGGAGATTCCTGAAGCTTGTAAGGCAGCGCGCTGCAATCAGGAGGAGGAGGAGGAGGTAAGTGATGGACTCGTTTGGGAGTGAGAAGTAGTTCCTTTATAAGACTTTCATCCTCTGAGAGTGATACAGCTACATCAGAGGTGGCGCTGTAACCTATAGCTCGAGCTGTGTTGCTCCCTAATACATTACCGAAAGGTATGGTTGTTATATGGTATTCATGCTACCAAGATTATTATGGTACTCCTGCTGTTACGACTACGACTACTACTACTACTACTTTTACTACTTCTACTACTACTACTACTACTACTACTACTACTACTACTTTTACTACTTCTACTACTACTACTTTTACTACTTCTACTACTACTACTACAACTACTACTACTACCACCATCACTATTACTACTACTACTACTACTACTACTACTACTACTACTACTACTACTACTAGCACTACTACTAGTACTGCTACTACTGCTACTACTACTACTATAACAACTACTACTACTACCACCATCACTGCTACTACTACTACTACTACTACTACTGATACTACAACTACTATTATCACTACTACTACTACCACCACCAAAACCACCACTACCAGTACTACAGCCACTAACCACCACCACCATCGCCACCACCCCTCCAGGTACACAACAACTTTAAGCCTACACCGGCCACAGGCAAGTCACACATTTACCTTTATTAATTCGCCTCAGAGGGATTATCCATCCGTGTGTCACCGTCCTGGGAGAGAGAGAGAGAGAGAGAGAGAGAGAGAGAGAGAGAGAGAGAGAGAGAGAGAGAGAGAGAGAGCATTGGTCGTCGTTAGCGGAGTAGCAATCATAGTAATTCTTTACGTCAACAGGTGAGGGGGGGAAGTAAGGGCAGTGCACGTAGTCATTGTGAACAACCCCACCCCTCACCTCCACCCCTCACCTCCACCCCTCACCTCCACCCCTCACCTCCACCCCTCACCCCTCACCACCACACCTTCAATTATTCAAACAGCTCAGTTGCTTTAGTGTGTCATGATCTTAAGTATCTGTGGGCTTTGGGGTGTGAGGGGAGGAGTGTGTGTGTGTGTGTGTGTGTGTGTGTGTGTGTGTGTGTGTGGGCTATTATTATTTGTTTGTTTGTTCTTTACATCCTTCCTAACAAGTTATGGCTTCTAGTTCTTGTCTCCTTGTATCTTTCAAAGACCTCTCCAGTCTGGATCATTATCCTGGTGAAAAATGTATATGTTTTGATCTCTCTTCCATGATGGGATAAACTTCATTCCTCTAACGTTTCCCTGTACCGTAGCTGTGTGTTGATTTCTGGTACCATCTTCTGCTGGTTGCCCTCCTCTGGACCTTCTCTACTAGATCTTTGTCCTTTTTTTTTTTCCAAGTGTGGTGACCAAACTTAAGAAATATATTCTTGTTCCTCCTTCATATTGGATGGTTATCAGAGTTCATGTTTGTGTGTTCTTGTGTGTGTGTGTGTGTGTGTGTGTGTGTGTATGTGTGTGTGTGTGTATGAATAAGCGTATGTGTTAAGGACACTAGAGCCTTTAATGATGTGAGGGCGACACCATATTAACCTCTTGAGTATCCAGGTTAATGATGCAGGTGGTTGTGTAAAGTCCAGGTTAATGATGCTGGTGGTTGTGTAAAGTCCAGGTAAATGATGCAGGTGGTTGTGTAAAGTCCAGGTTAATGATGCAGGTGGTTGTGTAAAGTCCAGGTTAATGATGCTGGTGGTTGTGTAAAGTCCAGGTAAATGATGCAGGTGGTTGTGTAAAGTCCAGGTTAATGATGCAGGTGGTTGTGTAAAGTCCAGGTTAATGATGCTGATGTTTGTGTAAAGTCCAGGTTAATGATGCAGGTGGTTGTGTAAAGTCCAGGTTAATGATGCAGATGGTTGTGTAAAGTCCAGGTTAATGATGCAGATGGTTGTGTAAAGTCCAGGTTAATGATGCTGGTGTTTGTGTAAAGTCCAGGTTAATGATGCTGATGGTTGTGTAAAGTCCAAGTTAATGATAAAGGTGTTATGTTACGTCCATGTTAAGGGTACAGTTGGCTGTAAGACGTCAGTGGCGTGAGTGTGTGTGAGTAAAGTCTTGCATGGTCGTGCATATGGTTGTCTAACGTCGAGGCATCGTGATATAATGATGGCTGAGTATTGACGATCATCGGGGTAAGGGAGGGGCTACGATCCATGGCAGGATGAGTCAGTGTGAATAGTGGAGATGATAGGTGAGGGTGAGGGGGGGGGGAGTGTGTGGGTGTGTGTGGGAGAGGAGGTGTATTGATGGGAGTGTGTGTGTGGGAGGAGGTGTACTGATGGCGGAGGAGCAGGAGGGAGTTGGCTGGTGAGTACCAGACCAGCCAGGCTGTGAGGGGGCTACGTGGGGATTGCCGGCTGCGTGTCTCAAAACAGCCTGGTTGACCAACGACCCAACCCACCAGCAGCAGCAGCAGCCTGTATGGTGTAGACTAACCGCAAAGACTTCACCAGATACACACCAGGGATGTGGTGGTGGGAAGTCCAATACGATGGTTCGATGTTGTAGCTCAGGTACCTGAGAAAGTACGCTCGTTGTAGCTCAATGACTTGGGGGAATTGAGCTTGTTGTTCATGATGTCTGGATGTGTGAAGATCTGATCGTGTCTTTCACTCAGTGTGGCCTAGAATTATGGGTGTTATTTAATATTTGTGGTAATCGAATGACACCATCGAATCATATCTGTGATTTTGAAGTGTTGATCCTTGAGCGCAACAGTACGACCCTTGGGTTATGACGTCCCGACCTTTGACCTAGCCCTATCCTGTGTAAGGTCAAAGCCCAGGAGGTCATCATACCAAAGAGTAGTCCATACCATCAGGCCCTAGGATGGTACAGTCGTGTTCAAGAATCGAACCATCGTGTTCAAGGGGTTAATGAAAGAACGCAACGATGGGTTAGTAATTAACTTAACCTACTCAACGTAACTTACCTTAGCCTGACTTAAGACTCTTGAATGTCACCCACCCAACCCAGCTTCTGGAAATGATAGACCAGTTTAGTTGATACGCATCTCAGAGACTTGGTATACTCTCCAGCTACGCCACCCTCTTCCTCTCTGCTGCGCTATGACTTAATCCTTAAAACACTGGCGTAGGATAAGACGGGATGGTGAATTAGGAGAGGGAGGATGAGAGTGGAAGGAAAGGTAGGGTGAAGGAGGAGATGGGAGGTATTTGTCGACAAGGGAGGGAGGGACGGAGGGAGAAAGGGTGGACTAAGAAGATGGAGTATAAGGAAGAGGATGCATAGACGTGGCGGGTAATAAGCTAATGGACTCTGGTTATAGAAAGGTAGTTGTTAACGTAGTGTTATTAAAAGGAAACTTGATGGAATAGCAGTTTGTCTCAGCATGGGTAGAGACAGCAACAGCAGCAGCAGCAAGGGATTATTAAGGGTGTGTGTGTGTGTGTCTGTGTGTGTGTATGTGTATCCTCCGCCTCCGCTCACGGCTCTCACACCAGCCCTGACAAACGTCTTGATTCACTGAGCAGCAATACCCGAGGTGTTGCTGTGACCTCAAACAGGCGACGTCTCACCCCCACGTCTCATCCTCCATCCTGTGTTCGCTGATACACTTTATTTTGTTTTTTTTACGATGCTCGCGTGTCCCCGTGTAGGATCGAGGATTATCTGTTGTCAGAGTTGAGTCATTTATACCTTTCAAGATTGAGGAAAGATAAGGTGAGGCATTGCACTGTGAGTGTTATGGCAGATTTGGTGACAGATGAGCATAAGTGTGTGTGTGTGTGTGTGTGTGTGTGTGTGTATAAGTGGTGAGGATATCTATGGGTGAAGATGTTATATAGACCAAGTAAAAAACTCCCAGTCTTCTGGTGCTACCGTCGTACCCCCATGCGTGTGATGGTACGAACCCTTGAGCACGACGGTACGACCCTGGGGCAGGATGGCCTGGCCTTTGACCTGACCAGAAAAGGGTTAGATCAAAAAAAGGCGAGGTCATGATACCCAAGGGTCGTACCGTCGTGCTCAAGGGTTGTACAGTCGTGCTCAATGGTCGTACCGTCGTGCTCAAGTATGGTACAGTCATGTTCAAGGGTAGTACAGTCATCTTCAGGGATAAAATCTTCGTGTTGAAGGCCTGTACCGTCGTGCTCAATGCCTGTACCGTCTTATTCAAGGTCTGTACCGTCGTGCTCAATACCTGTACCGTCATGTTCAAGGTCTGTACCGTCATGTTCAATGTCTGTACCGTCGTGTTCAAGGCCTGTACCGTCATGTTCAATGTCTGTACCGTCGTGTTCAAGGCCTGTACCGTCATGTTCAATGTCTGTACCGTCGTGTTCAAGAGATTATTCAACCATTGCTCTGTTGTACCGTACATCTTCCACACAACACATCACGTCTCGGTAAAGATCCCGTGTCAGTCTTGCACATGCGTGGTGTAGCACACTGCTGCTACTGGTTTTGTTGGTGATGATGGTGGTGGTTAGTGGTGGTGTTCGTGATGGTGGTGTTGGTGATGATGGTGTTGATGATGGTGGTGATGGTGGTGATGATGGTGGTGATGTTGTGTTGGTGGTGATGATGGCGGTTGGTGTCATTGGTGATGATGGTGGTGGTGGTGGTGATGTTGGTGTTGGTGATGATGTTGTTGGTGATGGTGGTGGTGATGGTGTTGGTGATGCAGCAGGTGTGGTGACCCTTCGTGACGTAGCTGTTGCGCGTAGGTCCCGCAAGGAACTCATGATTGACTGACGTCAGCGGTGATGGTGACGGTGGTGATGGAGGATAAAAAGACGGGCATCCTATCTACATACTGTACATTGTTCATATTACCTGATGGCTCGCCTCGCCTCACCTCACCGCTGCTGCTTAATCCTTTTATTGTAATTAAACACCTCCACCGCCAAGCTCTCTCTCTCTCTCTCTCTCTCTCTCTCTCTCTCTCTCTCTCTCTCTCTCTCTCTCTCTCTCTCTCTCTCTCTACGTCTCTTTCGTTGTATATCAACTGACTGTTGTATTTCTTTCTTGTATCTCCCCCTGATGATGTGATTAGTACACGAAAGTGCACTTGGGAACTCATCGTGTTCCATTTCCCCGTGGACTCGTAGGAATATATATATATATATATATATATATATATATATATATATATATATATATATATATATATATATATATATATGTAGGTGTGCATGAATATATGGGCGTATGACAGTGTGCCTGTGTATGTAAATAACTTTTTCATTTTCCAGTTTCACGCGGGGCGAGCACGAGTCAGTCAGGATGTTGATCATGTACCTTTGTGAAATTACGTTCCTTTACCTTCCGGTTAGGATGGTCAGCTCTGCTGGGGCTGTGCAGCGGACCATCTAATTAAGCTTGTATTTTCTCTTTTTTTTTTTCATTCCCCGTCTCTCTCTCTCTCTCTCTCTCTCTCTCTCTCTCTCTCTCTCTCTCTCTCTCTCTCTCTCTCTCTCTCTTTCAGCCGTGGATGGAAAGGTGGTTTCGTGTGTGTGTGTGTGTGTGTGTATAGTTTCAGTGTTTTTATTCATAGCCGGAAGTTCTGCATTGTTTCAGAGTGGTGCAATGGATGCCGTGCGTCCAAATCGTATTTCACTGGACAGTGTATTTAAAGTGGAATTGTCTTCAGCAGTGGGTCAAGCGACACTGTCTTTTGATAGACGAAATAATGTCGTGTATTGAATTTTGGTTCTATTTGATTTTCTTTGTTTTTCAAATTTTTTTTTTTATATCACGAAATGTTATGTAATTATGTACATATTTTATTGTCTTTTGTTTTACTTTCTCTGTATTGTGTGTGTTGGTGTATGTTTTCGGTGGGTATATAGAAAGATGGAGTTTAACATTCTTTTTTTGGGTGTGTGTGTGTGTGTGTGTGTATATTCGTCCATCTATATATTTGTTTATATTCTTTAAAGGCCCTTGCATCCTAAGGCTGTGCTACTTCCAGTAGCAGGGAGAGTTGGACTCCTTTGGGGAGAGAAGTTCTTCGACGAGATCTTTGTACTTCCACTGATACAGTCTCGACAAAGGTGTAGTTTTACTCGTGTAACCACATGCTGGCGGAGTGCGGTAACACACACACACACACACACACACACACATATATACATACATATATATATATATATATATATATATATATATATATATATATATTTTTTTTTTTTTTTTTTTTTTTTTATACTTTGTCGCTGTCTCCCGCGTTTGCGAGGTAGCGCAAGGAAACAGACGAAAGAAATGGCCCAACCCCCCCCCCCCATACACATGTACATACACACGTCCACACACGCAAATATACATACCTACACAGCTTTCCATGGTTTACCCCAGACGCTTCACATGCCTTGCTTCAATCCACTGACAGCACGTCAACCCCTGTATACCACATGACTCCAATTCACTCTATTTCTTGCCCTCCTTTCACCCTCCTGCATGTTCAGGCCCCGATCACACAAAATCTTTTTCACTCCATCTTTCCACCTCCAATTTGGTCTCCCTCTTCTCCTCGTTCCCTCCACCTCCGACACATATATCCTCTTGGTCAATCTCTCCTCACTCATTCTCTCCATGTGCCCAAACCATTTCAAAACACCCTCTTCTGCTCTCTCAACCACGCTCTTTTTATTTCCACACATCTCTCTTACCCTTACGTTACTTACTCGATCAAACCACCTCACACCACACATTGTCCTCAAACATCTCATTTCCAGCACATCCATCCTCCTGCGCACATCTCTATCCATAGCCCACGCCTCGCAACCATATATATATATATATATATATATATATATATATATATATATATATATATATATATATATATATATATATGATGTACAGTAGGGTTGAGGGTCAAGTCAATTGGGAGGTAAGTTTGAATGGAGAAAAACTGGAGGAAGTGAAGTGTTTTAGATATCTGGGAGTGGATCTGGCAGCGGATGGAACCATGGAAGCGGAAGTGGATCATAGGGTGGGGGAGGGGGCGAAAATTCTGGGGGCCTTGAAGAATGTGTGGAAGTCGAGAACATTATCTCGGAAAGCAAAAATGGGTATGTTTTTGAAGGAATAGTGGTTCCAACAATGTTGTATGGTTGCGAGGCGTGGGCTATGGATAGAGTTGTGCGCAGGAGGATGGATGTGCTGGAAATGAGATATTTGAGGACAATGTGTGGTGTGAGGTGGTTTGATCGAGTGAGTAACGTAAGGGTAAGAGAGATGTGTGGAAATAAAAAGAGCGTGGTTGAGAGAGCAGAAGAGGGTGTTTTGAAGTGGTTTGGGCACATGGAGAGAATGAGTGAGGAAAGATTGACCAAGAGGATATATGTGTCGGAGGTGGAGGGAACGAGGAGAAGAGGGAGACCAAATTGGAGGTGGAAAGATGGAGTGAAAAAGATTTTGTGTGATCGGGGCCTGAACATGCAGGAGGGTGAAAGGAGGGCAAGGAATAGAGTGAATTGGAGCGATGTGGTATACCGGGGTTGACGTGCTGTCAGTGGATTGAATCAAGGCATGTGAAGCGTCTGGGGTAAACCATGGAAAGCTGTGTAGGTATGTATATTTGCGTGTGTGGACGTATGTATATACATGTGTATGGGGGGGGTTGGGCCATTTCTTTCGTCTGTTTCCTTGCGCTACCTCGCAAACGCGGGAGACAGCGACAAAGTATAAAAAAAAAAAAAAAAAAAAAAAAAATATATATATATATATATATATATATTATGTGTGTGTGTGTGTGGAGAGAGAGAGAGAGAGAGAGAGAGAGAGAGAGAGAGAGAGAGAGAGAGAGAGAGAGAGAGAGAGAGAACCGTAGTTACAGGACATTGATCCACTATGAAATTAACTCTCCCAATTATGACCTCACTGAAGACGGCGAGGAGGCCAGAGCGAGAGTGATGGTGATGGTGGGTGGTGGTGGTGGTGGCGGCGGTGGTGGAGATGGTGTTGTTGGCGATGGTGGTTGGAGGTAAGAGGATTACTCGTCTTGGTTTTCTCAAGAGATTAACGAGGATCTACGAGAGGTGCTGGGGGAAAGGAGGGGAGGGGAGGGTTAAAAGCCCGAATTTTACTCTAAGTCCTCACGCCCTCCCTTGCTGGGGAAATATAGCTGCCATATCAGTCATAGATCGCTATACTTGGGAACTGAGTCATTCCAGGTCCAGTCGAGATGAGGGCTTTGCGTGTCCCTCAGAAGACCATACTGTCGTTGTAGTCGAGAGTTCGATCTGCGTCTCTGTATATAGCCATACTGTTGTTATTGTACTGGACACACATGTGTGTGGGCGTATGAGGAAGCAAGAGGACCAACATGGGAGGTGGAGATTGATACATGCCTTAAACCCGTGTCGTTACACTGGGCACGAAGCGTCGTTACTGTGTGTGTGTGTGTGTGTGTGGGTGTGGAGGTAGAGGCTTGTCGTTCTCCTCGCTGGGGAGCCTGGGTGAGGTGTGTGGTCATAGGTATTACATCCTTGAGCACATTGGTAGGTTCCTATGACGACGACTCTACGACCCCAGGGTTGATGGCTTGGGCTCGGCTCATAAAGGTTTTCAAGTTGAAAGTCGCACTGTTATACCCAGTGGTCGTATCGTCATGCTTAGGGGCTCGTGCAGTCGTGCTTAGGGGGTCGTGCCGTCGTGCTTAGGGGGTCGTGCCGTCGTTCTTAGGGGGTCGTGCCGTCGTGCTTAGGGGGTCGTGCCGTCGTTCTTAGGGGGTCGTGCCGTCGTGCTTAGGGGGTCGTGCCGTCGTTCTTAGGGGGTCGTGCCGTCGTGCTCAAGGGGGGTTCAGGTGGGCAGGCTCCAGCTGTTGTCATTTTGCGGCCGGCTGCATACCCTCGCCTTCTGTAGTGATGGGACATTTGTTTCATGTGATGTTTGTAGGCCTGTGGGATATAGGAAGAGATTAGTACACAGTAGTTAGGTATAACACACACACACACACACACACACACACACACACACACACACACACAGTCACACCTCATGGGGACAAGACGGCCCTGGTGTGTACCCCTTAACATCCTGGTTCAGCATATATTGAGCCTCTCCTTTCCCCGTCTCCTGCCGCTGACGTATCAGAGGGACATTCCCCACGTCAAAAGGGAGACGATATGTGTGGTCAGCCCGATACAATGAGAGAAATGCGAATGATAATGAAAAGATGGAAGTACGCAGGAAGAGGGAGGCAGTGGGCAGTGCCTGAGGTAGTGGGCAGTGGTCGGAACTCACATTTCCCCAGTGTTGTGGTCGCACTGTATACAACCACGGGTCACTGATCCTCGCAGTGCCCTCCAGGGCTCGAGGCTTGGGAACGGTGCCTCCCTTAGCCTGGTCTTCCTCTATACCCACCACACAATAGGAACTGCTGAAGGCATTGCAGAAATAGGTTCTCTAGCACCAATTGTAATGAGATATGAAACACTCTTGTCCTCCCAACTCTTTTCACTCATCATCTGGACGGTATGCATCAGTCCTGGAAGATGTTCCCTGTACCATCCTCGCCACCGGCACCTCCTGCCACCAGGGATCGACGTTGGCAGAAGTGATGCCATAACTTGATCCCAAACTGTCGCATGAGTACCAGACGACGGTTAGAGAAAGCTGGGAGGGAGGACCATTGTGTTTAGTGCCTCTCGATACTTGTGGTAAGAGGTACCGAGGATGATGATGGTCTTGCGCACCCTTCTCTGTACCTTTTCTAGTAGTCTCTGTCGTGTGGTAGACTGGGAGGAAGGCCAGGTTGGGGGGAAGGGAGGCAGATGCGTCTGGGGAAAAACGGGAGTTGAGTAGGTGCCCTTGAGTGCAGGCGCGGGGAAATCCAGATGTGTCGAGTCACCGGAAAATGCAGAGACGATAGCTGGAGGATCTTTGACGACGGGGCTGATGTGTTCCTTCCAGCTTACTCTGTCGTCCACAGTGACACCGAGAGGGTCGCTGGCCTGAACATCCTGGAGGGTGAAGGGGCCTAGAGAGACAGTAAGGGGGTGGCATATAGTTGGAGGCGAGACCCGTGTATGTCATTATGGTTGTGGTTGTGGTTATGATGGCGACGTGGTTGGCGATGGCGGTGCTCTAGAAGCCAAGAGGGGGAGTTTTTTTTTTCTTTTTTTTGAAGGGTTGTGTAGTCGCGATAACTGTAGTCGGTGTTCACACCACTGATAGAGTCTTCGACTTGATTTCCTCCGAGCAGATGCAACCATAAGGGCAGCAGTTACGAAGATGAAGGAACACAAGTTGGGGGGGATCATATCTTTTGTACTATGTAGGACACCACGGATGAGGAGGACCGGATCGTGGGTTTCGGGGGGCCTTTCCCTCCTTGGAGGCATCCAGCCTGACGAAGCTCACTGGGGAAGACATGTGCGGTCCCTGGAATGAGATATTCCCGTAGTCCCGAGATGGGACGTTGATCGATGGCTGTACTGTGGATGACCGGGGCCGAAGCTTGGAGACCAGGTCACCGTATATGAGAGATGAAATGGTCTTGCGTCTCGCTAAAGTCCTCATGGACTTAGTCTATAAACAAAGTTAAGAGACGGGGCAACACAGACGTAAGTCCTGTGCCCCTTCACACACACACACACACACACACACACACACACACACACACACACACACACACACGTTGCACCTCCGTGGTGCAATGTGATTATCATCACTGACCATGAGTCAGCGCAGGCCTGCCTGGCGTCGGAACTGCCTGGGTGCGAACCTCAGGCGCGGTGGTCGGCTCACAGCCAATCACAGCTGTTCATCCTTCCTTTGGGGGCTAGTCAGTAAATGAGCACATAGACTGAGGTGTGTGTACTTGTGTATGTAGACACACATATAGGGTTAAAGACACGTTACGTATAGTCATGACGGGGAGACGAGGTGGGCGAGGCGAGGGCAGCAAAAGTCTCCCAGTAACACACACAGGAGGAGGAACACACGGCTACAGCGTGTGGTCAGTGCGGTAAGAGAGAGTCACGCACTTGTATCGTGTGTCCGTCACATACACACACACACACACACACACACACACACACACACACACACACACACACTCACTCACTCACTCACTCACTCACTCACTCACTCACTCACTCACACACACACACTCACACACACACACACACACACGTATGTACATCTACGTCTTGCCCATCTTGCTGTGTCGTATGTGTATGCGCTTGTAAATGTAACTGTTGCTTGTAACGTTATTGGTCACCTTGTTGCAAGCGATGGTGGATGGCCTTCGCGTTGAATGAGAGGTGATGGAAACTGGAACCACTTGGGTTTATGACTTCTCTCCTCCACTTGGGCCAATGTATTCCAACGTCCACTTGAGCCAATGTTTCCCATCATCCACTTTGGCCAATGTCATCCATCATCCACTTGGGTGAATATCATCCATCATCCACTTGGGCCA
Source organism: Panulirus ornatus (assembly GCF_036320965.1). Classification (NCBI taxonomy): domain Eukaryota; kingdom Metazoa; phylum Arthropoda; class Malacostraca; order Decapoda; family Palinuridae; genus Panulirus; species Panulirus ornatus. The sequence continues at coordinate 15,682,619 of NC_092225.1, forward strand.
ATGTTTCCCATCATCCACTTGGGCCAATATCATCCATCATCCACTCGGGCCAATGTCTTCCCTCATCCACAAAGACCAGTGGAAAAAAAAAATCTTAAATACAATATTCGTGAGGAAAATAATGTGTCGAACACATAAGGGTTGTAGCAGACTGTCATGATGCACAGTTCATAACTACCTGTATGTAAAGCACAGCTGATACTTCCCACTTTATAAAGGGACGACAGTCTTACCCAAGGGAGACCATTATAGAGAGATTCCATTTAATACAGCACACCAGTTGGGTCTCGAGAGACGATGAGCGCCTCAGGATGTTCAAGATAAAAATGGGTGATGTTGTGTAAGGTCGGACTTGTACTTTGTATGGATGTTTAGTGGTGAAGGCCACGGCTATTGGCTCTAGAGAAGCTGGAGTCCAACATCCCCGGAGAAAACAGAAATCATAGTTGATTGCCGTTTCCCGTGTTAGCGAAGTAGCGCCAGAAAACAGACGAAAACACACACACACACACACACACACACACACACACACATATATATATATATATATATATATATATACATTAGGGAGGTGAATGCAAGAGTTTTGGAAAGAGGGGCAAGTATGCAGTCTGTTGTGGATGAGAGAGCTTGGGAAGTGAGTCAGTTGTTGTTCGCTGATGATACAGCGCTGGTGACTGATTCATGTGAGAAACTGCAGAAGCTGGTGACTGAGTTTGGTAAAGTGTGTGAAAGAAGAAAGTTAAGAGTAAATGTGAATAAGAGCAAGGTTACTAGGTACAGTTGGGTTGAGGATCAAGTCAATTGGGAGGTAAGTTTGAATGGAGAAAAACTGGAGGAAGTAAAGTGTTTTAGATATCTGGGAGTGGATCTGGCAGCGGATGGAACCATGGAAGCGGAAGTGAATCATAGGGTGGGGGAGGGGGCGAAAATTCTGGGAGCCTTGAAGAATGTGTGGAAGTCGAGAACATTATCTCGGAAAGCAAAAATGGGTATGTTTGAAGGAATAGTGGTTCCAGCAATGTTGTATGGTTGCGAGGCGTGGGCTATGGATAGAGTTGTGCGCAGGAGGGTGGATGTGCTGGAACTGAGATGTTTGAGGACAATATGTGGTGTGAGGTGATTTGATCGAGTAAGTAATGTAAAGGTAAGAGAGATGTGTGAAAATAGAAAGAGTGTGGTTGAGAGAGCAGAAGAGGGTGTTTTGAAATGGTTTGGTCACATGGAGAGAATGAGTGAGGAAAGATTGACAAAGAGGATATATGTGTCGGAGGTGGCGGGAACGAGGAGAAGTGGGAGACCAAATTGGAGGTGGAAAGATGGAGTGAAAAAGATTTTGAGTGATCGGGACCTGAACATGCAGGAGGGTGAAAGGCGGGCAAGGAATAGAGTGAATTGGAACGATGTGGTACTGTCAATGGATTGAACCAGGGCATGTGAAGCGTCTGGGGTAAATCATGGAAAGTTCTGTAGGGCCTGGATGTGGAAAGGGAGCTGTGGTTTCGGTGCATTATTACATGACAGCTAGAGACTGAATGTGAACGAATGGGGCCTTTGTTGTCTTTTCCTAGCGCTACCTCGCACACATGAGGGAGGAGGGGGTTGTTATTCCATGTGTGGCGAGGTGGCGATGGGAATAAATAAAGGCAGACAGTATGAATTATGTACATGTGTATATATGTATATGTCTGTGTGTGTATATATATGTGTACATTGAGATGTATAGGTATGTATATTTGCGTGTGTGGACGTGTATGTATATGCATGTGTATGTGGGTGGGTTGGGCCATTCTTTCGTCTGTTTCCTTGCGCTACCTCGCTAACGCGGGAGACAGCGACAAAGCAAAATAAATAAATAGTATATATATATATATATATATATATATATATATATATATATATATATATTATACAATCATATACATATTCATGCACATACATAGATACACATATACATATTCATACTCGTTCGCCGTCATCCATTTCCGACGTCACCACGCCCCACAGGAAACAAGCACAAAATGCATGAAATAAAACAAAAATGAAATGATGAAATGATAGAATATACACATTCTCCTCCCCCACACCTGCATTAGCGAGGCATATATATATATATATATATATATATATATATATATATATATATATATATATATATATATATATATATCTAGAGAGAGAGAGAGAGAGAGAGAGAGAGAGAGAGAGAGAGAGAGAGAGAGAGAGAGAGACTGGAATTATTTGTTCCCCTTAAACGTAATTTTTGCATCAACAAATCTGTATCCATGTTGCCTCAGACCATCTGGCTGGCTATCCAGGTGGTAGGGTAGACCCGGTAGTGTTAAAAGTCCCGGGACTTTTAAACTGTTTATAGAGTTTCACATGTGGAACGCAGGAGGACATTCTAGACCCATGTAACTCAAGGCGCGGGTGTCGAATGCCCAGTTCCCAGGCGTGTGAACGGGGGAAGAGGGACGGACGGGTGTGTGTGTTGGTGTAGTCTTGGGTGTGTGGTGTCATTTGAGGGGGAGTGGGGGGTGGTGTTGTTTTCGTGTGAGTAGGAAGGAGGTGTAGGGTTGTGGGCTCAGGTAAAATGACCTATTTGTATGGTACGGGGGAGGGAGTTCCTTATTTTCGTAAGGGTCCTCGTGTCTTGATTCTCTCTCTCTCTCTCTCTCTCTCTCTCTCTCTCTCTCTCTCTCTCTCTCTCTCTCTCTCTCTCTCTCCTGGTTGTACCATTCACGGGTTTAGTCTGTTCCCTGTAACTGTGTGTGTGTGTGTGTGTGTGTGTGTGTGTGTGGTTACTGGGGTTAGTGTAAGGAGTGTATGGTTAGGTTTGTGGGGCAGCGTATTTTTGTTTCTTAAAAGATACTGTGTCACACACATGCGGGCGAAACTGCGTTGTTTACATGGTACGTATAAAAATGCCTTTTAATTTCGGCCCGGAAAAATGGATATTCTTTTTTTTTTTTTTCCTGGCGTCGAGAATAAAAAAAAAAAAAATTGTGGCGGCTTGAAATGTATGTTGTAATATTTTTTTAAGCGGGGAAAAAAAATTGGATATTGTATTTTTCGCATTTGCAATTACTTTTAGTATTTGAGGTTGTCCAGAAGTGCAGACATCCGCTGGAATAGCATTTTTTTTTTCCCTCTCTGTTTCCAAGATATCAATCGTGGACGTAAGTTCACATCGAGACAAAGGTCTTAAATAAAAATCTATAAAGAATAAAAGAGCTAAAGAGATAAATAACTATTAAAAGAAGAGGAGAAAAGTAATTTAAAGAATTTTTGAGGTCGTAGATAGAGAAATATACAAGGAAGAGCTAAAGGGATAAAGAAGTAATTAAAGGAGAGAAGAAAAGTAATTTAAGTAATATTTGAGGAACTGGAAAACAATTATTTTCTTTTTTTTTTAATAAGTCTCGGATTGTGGTTGTTTAAGAAGATGAAGAGTTACAGAGGTTATCCGTGTCAATTGAGCAGTTTATGTTGCGTGAACCGTGTGCTTTGTCCGCCTCACACAGCTGTGCTGTGGCTGGAGAGGACCTTCCTTTGTATTGTAAGTATGCGATTGCTGCTCTGTTGTAACTACTGTTTATGTGTGTGACGGGAGAGAGAGTTTGACACCCGTGCTGGCCCGTGTCTTAAACTTTATAAGTATGTGTTTAACGAACGTATATTATTTACTCAGACTTACATAAAGCGTGTGTTATTTACTCAGACTTACATAAAGCGTGTATTATTTACTCAGACTTACTTAAAGTGTGTATTATTGAACTCAGACTTACTTACTTAGATTTATATAAAGGTGAATCTGATTACCACTCTGACAAAAACACTTTTTGTTATTAATTCTGCTCTGATTTTTTTTTGTTTGTTATTATTTTGATAAGCTGTCCACAAAAGACTCTGTATTTAAGTAACAATGTTAAGCTTTACGTGTGTGTTGAATTCTGTCAAATGGTGCATATCATCTTGCCCTCGTGTTTTTCTGTGGATTACTTAGATGAAGAAAAAAGATAACCTCATGACTGAATAACGTTGGAACACCTCGTTAAGGATCAACTAGATCTTTTGCCTTCTTGGTCCTCCTTCCCATTTTCTTTTGCATTCTCCTGATCACTGCACGACCATGACCCGGGTCTCCGGGCGAATCCCAGTTGTTTTATTTTTTTTTTTTTTTTAGTAAACCCTTAAAATCCCTGACCGCGTTCAGCAGTCAGAAAAGTATTTTTTTTTTTCTCTGGTTTGATCTCCATTCTCCTTGACCTAGGAGAGAGAGAGAGAGAGAGAGAGAGAGAGAGAGAGAGAGAGAGAGAGAGAGAGAGAGAGAGAGAGAGACCTGGGTTACGTAAGCTCATAATGGGTTGTGGGGGGGTGGGGGGAAGAGCCTCATTGTAAGAAAAGGAGCATCGCAAAGGCCGCTGGAGATTGAGCATTAGCCGTCTCCCTCAACGTCTCCGACGACGTCTGATAATGTGGAGTGAACCGACGCTTATTTAGATCACCTTAGATACGTACTGTTGGCGGCGGCCGGGAGCTGTGTGTGTGTGTTAGCCAGTACATGCCTCTCTCTCTCTCTCTCTCTCTCTCTCTCTCTCTCTCTCTCTCTCTCTCTCTCTCTCGTTTCTCTCTCTTTCCTCCACTTCAGCTGAAGGCGCCATAGATGCAGTGAGGATGAATGTGTATTGTCTCAGAACATGTCAGTACATGCCTCTTTCTCTCTCTATCTCTCCTTCACATCAGCTGACGGCGCCACAGATGCAGTGAGGATGTGTATAGGCCTCAGAACTCCTGAAGAAGGTGTGGCAGGCAATACACGCTTCTGCCCTTCACATCAGCTGAAGGCGCCACAGATGGAGTGAGGATGTGTATAGGCCTCAGAACTCCTGAAGAAGGTGAAGATTTCTTCTCTCTCAGCTGGTGATTGTAACTTGCCGTTGCGGGCCATCATGAGCCCGGCAGTAGACAGCCTAAAGCCGAAAACCAGACAAGCAACCAACCAGCTGCCGTTCTTTACACACTGCGCTGGGAACCTCGGCCGTTGGTAATATTCACTGTTAACTTTACACGATAAGACTTATTGGATCTTGATAAGTATTCGTATTTACCACATCTGATTCGCTTTGCTGCAAGCCACACACACACACACACACACACACACACACACACACACACACACACACACACACGCACACACACACACACACACCCACCAGTACTCATTGCAAGCACATATTCCTCCCATCTTGCTACAGTTTTGAACACTCGTGTATGACTGAAGGAAATGGTTCGACCACCATTCTTTTATGTACATTGCTCTGTGTGATTACTCATTTGCACTGTCCAGGGACAGAGAGAGAGAGAGAGAGAGAGAGAGAGAGAGAGAGAGAGAGAAGAGAGAGAGAGAGAGAGAGAGAGAGAATGTGTGTGTTAATAGATTTACTTCCAGTCAGATCTCCCGAATAACCGGACCAGATGTCTTGCAGCTGTATCTCAAGGTGATTCACGATTAATCTTTAATCTGATTAGGTTTTGCATACGTCTGACGTTGCATATCAATTACGCGATTAGCCTGAGCTTGGGGTGTTAAGGCCGGGGTGTGGAGAACCGTGATACTGCATAGATATCAACGTACCGCTACGGTCGAGGAATTCTATACTTCGGCCGGGTTCTTGGTATTCATGATTGAGTTGGTTGTGGAGAAGATCCAGCGGCTCCTCCCTCTCAACACATTCACATCGAAAAGTCTCTCCCTTTTTTTTTTTTTTTTTTGCAGTAGGTACATAATCCCACAATGCCAGCTCGTCGCTAACCCTACACCCTCCCCCTGTCTTTCACGTATACTTACTTATGCTCCTTTTTTGCGAAATCGGTAATCACAGTTACCCGTCTTTTATTCTGCCTGTCACTATTTTCATTCACACTGCCCTCAGTTGCCACGTCACTCACACTTGTATTCAAACTACTACCGCTAGTTCATGAAGCACTCACTCATCTCCTCCCTAAAAACTTTCCTCTCTTCCTCACTCCTCTCACTACCAGGTGCATAAACACTGACAGTCACCCAGCTCTCGTTAAGCATTTGTGGTCTCACTCACACCAATCTGGGACTCATTCCCGTACACTTTTCAGCACATCTCCACAACACCTTCTTCACCAGAAGATCCGTTCCTTCTTTTGTTCTTCCCAACTCCAAGCTTTACCTCTAGAGCATCCTCGAACCATTCTTCCTCCTTCCCCTTGAGCTTGACCTCACTCTAGAGAGCCAGAACACACCGGCTTCTCTCCCCAAGCACACTACCTCTCACCCCCTTATTCTCATCTTGGTTACAACCACACACATTCAGACACCCAAGCCTGAGCCTTCAAGGGTAATGAACACTCCATGCTTGGCTTGTCCTTACGTTACTACTTTTAGAAATCGAATTTGAAGGATGGGAGATTTTGTGGCGACCAGCTAACCGCTTATTTTACTCGCCTTCTACGACGCACATCCTGTGTACGAAAGGATTGGTCACATTTAAGCCTTATCTAGTGACAACCAAAAAACGATATCATCACAGCTTGTGTTTCATTTGCTTAAGAATGTAAACCAGACGACGGGTGAACAGATGAAGTATTACGATGGGTAGGATTTTTACCCCTGGGGGAACTTAATGCCGACCGAAGCCCTTGGGGCGCATCTCCCACTGAGAAATAGGTCCGTCTGACTCAGCTTCCCCTGAGGAACGTGACCACTGAAGGCGGTGCCGGGGTGTCTGAAGCGGCTGGCAGGCAGGAGTTGGTAGTGACCGGCCGCCTCAGTCCAGGTCACTGCGAGCAGCGTCGTGTAATCCCGACCCCGAGATGGCCATCACGGAACGCCCTCCACAGAAGACACTCCTGCTGCCGCCGCTGCTGCTGCTGCTGCTGCTGCTTTCACGATTCCTCGGGTGCAGCTGGACGACCTGGGGTACAGTGACTGACTGACTGTCCCACTGGACGACCTGGGGTACAGTGACTGACTTGACTGTCACAGCTGGACGACCTGGGGTACAGTGACTGACTTGACTGTCACAGCTGGACGACCTCTGGCAGTTGGATGACCAGTCGCAAGGCGACTGTCGTCGCGACTGGACGACCGCTTAACACGACCAGTTCGCACCACACGACCATCTGCCGGAAAGAAAAGACGACTTACAGCGGCGCCGATAATACTCGTGGGGTCATAACTCACGTCACCAAAGATTAAAAGAGCAAAAGAAGAAGAAGAAGAAAAAAGAATCCACGGAAAAAAAGAAGACATGCAAAAGCTAAGTATCTTTGCAATCATCACGAAACATCTGGTTATTTTTCTTGTAATTCTTCAGTTCGTTCACAACACATCGAAGTGGAGAGTCACTCTCGAGGGACTGAGGTGGGTAGGTGGACTGGTCTTCGTGGTCGTGCTCAAGCCAAGAAACGTCTCCTGAAGGAAATTTTTCAAAGTTCTGGGTCGTCTCTTGGTGTTTACTGTCAACCTCGCTATTTAAAGTTGTAAGCTGGCGATGCCTTGGTCTAGGGCCTTTTGTGAAGTGGATTAGCTTCATTTGCAACTAAAGTCAAATTTCATCTCATATTGAAGTGTATTTCAATAGTCTTAGCTGAAACTTCTCATCCTGCTCATTTTGTAACCTAGAATAGCTTATATATATATATATATATATATATATATATATATATATATATATATATATATATATATATATATATATATATATATTATCTCGGAAAGCAAAAATGGGTATGTTTGAAGGAATAGTAGTTCCAACAATGTTGTATGGTTGCGAGGCGTGGGCTATGGATAGAGTTGTGCGCAGGAGGATGGATGTGCTGGAAATGAGATGTTTGAGGACAATGTGTGGTGTGAGGTGGTTTGATCGAGTATGTAACGTAAGGGTAAGAGAGATGTGTGGAAATAAAAAGAGCGTGGTTGAGAGAGCAGAAGAGGGTGTTTTGAAATGGTTTGGGCACATGGAGAGAATGAGTGAGGAAAGATTGACCAAGAGGATATATGTGTCGGAGATGGAGGGAACGAGGAGAAGTGGGAGACCAAATTGGAGGTGGAAAGATGGAGTGAAAAAGATTTTGTGTGATCGGGGCCTGAACATGCAGGAGGGTGAAAGGAGGGCAAGGAATAGAGTGAATTGGATCGACGTGGTATACCGGGGTTGACGTGCTGTCAGTGGATTGAATCAGGGCATGTGAAGCGTCTGGGGTAAAGCATGGAAAGCTGTGTAGGTATGTATATTTGCGTGTGTGGACGTATGTATATACATGTGTATGGGGGTGGGTTGGGCCATTTCTTTCGTCTGTTTCCTTGCGCTACCTCGCAAACGCGGGAGACAGCGGCAAAAAAAAAAAAGATATATATATATATATATATATATATATATATATATATATATATATATATATATATATATATATATATATATTGAAAGCTTCAGTCGGGACCAAAGTCTTCATTGAGACCAGGATTTATATGAAACATCAGACTAATTTAAACACAGAGGCAAAAGTATTGAGAGAAGAAGAATAATCTTGGTGTTTTAGAGGAGGAGGAAAATCTTGCTAAAAGGATCAGGTTGTTACCGTTACGAAAGATAGGAGAATTGAAAAGGGGTTGCAGAGTTTAGCGGTGTAGGTAGTAGACAAGTAGCCAGTTCTCGGGACACAGAAACCGGAGTAATATCTGTAGAAGAGGGAGAGAGAGAGAACCAACACTGCGGCGTACGGCGGTTGGATCAAGGCCAGACTAGGAGAGCTGATGGTTCTGATGTAGCAAGTATGGCCGTAAAGTAAATCAGGATCGTGTCTACCTCTGGTGGTGTCGCGAGCGAGGAACTGGGGGGAGAAAAAAAGAACTTTAGATTCTATTTTCCGTGGTACCCTCTAGTGCTGTACAGACCTTCACCGTAGGTGTAGAAAGATACTTACGTTTATCAGTAAGGTTCTGTACTTCTGCATAGAGCTTCACGTACGTGATTTACGGCATCGCTGTAATTACTCGTCATCTCGCCTGCTTGTAGCACGGGAGTCCAGTTGCATGTGAAACACCTTTCTGTAACTACAACAAAATGTCTTCAAGGCTAGAATGTCTTTCGATGTTTTGATCTCTTCTACAGTTTCTCCAGGTCATACTCCAGTATCTCACACGCCATTTCTGGTCTGGTTTCTTGTTCTTATTTTTTTTTCTTTTAACCTTGGCGGAAATGCTCACGTCTCTCCAGAGTCACTGAAGCAGGCGACCTCGTTCGAGTTTTCACCTCCTTCCGACGTGTGGGACAATGATATTGTGTGTGTGTGTGTGTGTGTGTGTGTGTGTGTGTGTGTGTGTGTATGTGTGTCTACATGCCCCCTTGCAGGCGGCCGGCCTCCTTCCTTCCTCTTGCATATTGATCACAAGACTTGAGGGTGACGCAAAAGTAAACGAATGATAAATAATTTATCATTCTTTAAGACGAGTTGACGCGGAAGTAAACGAATAATGATTTCTTCTTCTTCTTCTTCTTCTTCTTCTTCTTCTTCTTCTTCTCTCTCTCTCTCTCTCTCTCTCTCTCTCTCTCTCTCTCTCTCTCTCTCTCTCTCTCTCTCTCTCTCTCTCTCATTTACTTTATGCCAGCCTGCTCTTCCACACTTAAGTCCCATCATAAATCTTTCCTTCTAGCCTTTCATTTAGGGCGCACACAAAGTTTGCTCTGCGAACAAATCCATTGTAATCAATTTCTTTTTTTTTTTTTTTTGTCACGTATCTCATCCTAGTGTTCAGAGGTGTTCCACTATGTTGGCCCCTTTTTTATGTTCCTGTTCCCAGGACAGTACGGGCAGTCCATCAGATCTTTAGTTCTCTTCGCTCTACGTCGACACTTTGAATTAGAACTGACAGCTTCGTGTATGAAAGTATTGATTGGCTCGTGACAACACTAACATGTATGGACTGGGGTCTGTTGTCGTTGCTCTGAGAGGCAGAAAGAAAAAAATTTCGACCACACGATTATTATCATCATTTTAATGATATATATATAACTTCAATTCATGATTTTTTTTTATATATATGTATTCTATTTTCTTCAAATTTGAATATATACCTTTGGAGGTTGTAGGAAGGGAGTAAAGCATATAATACTTGATGCTGTGATAGACATTTATTCTACAAACTCTCTTTCGTACAACCATATCTATGGTGGCTTGTTTGACACTGTGGCCCTGAAAGTGTGGGTGTAGACGCCATTTAGATTATCAAGGAGGAAAGATACTGACAAAAAGCAGATTTCAGCCTCTGGTATACAAGCGGACGAAAGATAAGATAGTAAAAAAAAAAAAGAAAAAGAAAAGACATTCAAGATTGCTGTACAGATATTTGTTAAGGATCTCTCAGAAAAGCCTTTGAATCTGGGTATTCTGAAGGGTTACAAATGCCTTCAGTACTTCAGCATCGTTCAGGAAAAAGTAGGGAAGTGAACTCGTGCTATCATGTTTATTTCAGGAAAAAATAACTTTCTCCTCTTTACAGTGACTGAAAATAACAGGTATTGTAGAAGGAACAGATTGTGAGCATTGAACAGCACACACACACACACACACACACACACACACACGCATGCGCAGCCTTGAAGGTGGGGACACCATCGCATGACGTCCACTGTATAGTGAGCTTGTGTGATGCAGCTTTAAATGTGATTTATCGGTCGACCGCCACTGTGAAGTACAGCATTACACGTTGTGCAGTGGTACTTACATGTTTTAATGGTGGTGACTGGCGTTTACACCCTGTCTAATGCCGTGACTCAAAGGTGTAACTAGGGTTGGAAGACGCTAATGGCCCACTTCGTAAGATCTCTCACACTTCCCAAGTTGTGTAGTCACTTGTTGTGACCCCACAGTAAAGTTTCGTGGTGAGGTCTTGGCGCCTCCACAAACCCAGCTGTGCCCTAGACCTGGTTATTTGTAAATGTAAGTCTTGAGTCTTTAATTTACGCTGACTTGTATATTATTTCAGTAGTTAACGCTGATCCAGAGGGGCTTGTAGTGTAAGCTTGTAATTCACTGATATCGTGAATGGAGTAAGTAAAACCGCCATTCTTCAATGAATTGAAAATAGTGCTTCAGTGAACGAAGATGTATATTTTTTTCATATTTCGGTACGGGGTTATTCACCGGATGTTTTTGATGGGCTGACCAGAAACAAGTGGGTTGAAAGGAACTCCAGTAATTCATTTTTAGGTAGTTAAAAAGGTGAAAAAAAAGTATGTTTATATCCTTTACGGCTAAGAGCGAAACATATCCTTTACGTCTAAGGCGACCGTGTGTTTCCGCCCGTGTATCATAGTTACATAAAGGCGTATTTGCCTCCGAGTCCCATATGTAGCTCTATCTTGACCCCCATACCTTCGCGAGGGACTCCATTCAAGAAAGCTATACCCAGTGATGAGAGACCACGTACGGTCTTAGCCTCGACTTATGAAATGGGGACCCAATAGTGTAAAGTAACCTCCCCTTACATGAACATATGGTAATTGCACACACACACACACACACACACACACACACACACACACACACACACACACACACACAACATATGGCAATTGCACACACACACACACACACACACAGAGCATCACAGAGGTGGTCATCTTGATTACGACAAGGTCCCCTTTAGTTTTGGAACGTCCTCAGTCAGCCGGAGACTGACGCTTGATGTACCTATGTTAAGTATATTCATTGACGAAGCCTCTCAACATTTTCATGAAGTCGTAAGAACAACATCGTTTCATTGAAGGGAGTCTTGTGGTGTCAGGGGTTTCAGAAGCCTCAACTGTTGGTCTGTAGGAGGTGCTGAAGGGTGTGTGTGAAGAGACTGAAGAAGGTTGGAGAGAGAATTGCTCTCTGGGTAACTCCATTGTAGAGCTTGAGGGTCAGGGGTTCAGCACCGCTGGTAGTTTTCCCTTCCCTTGGCTGGCCGTTGTCCCTCGTAACTGGAAATAGTAAATTCATTTTGAAATATATATATAGCTGGCGACGTGACTATCTCACATTACTGTCTCGCCTTTAGAGATCTTTTTTCCAGCCAGGTAAATTTTTTCAATATCTTTTATTTACTTTCGTTATTTTGTTGCCCTTTCATTTGTCTTTCATTGAGTCCACTCGATGGGGAATAAAATGAAATGGCTGCCCTGTTTGATGAGGAGTCATTTTGCTTGTTGGTTCTTTCTTAACATTAATGAAGCCTTTCTTACTTTCTACGTTTAATTTATCCAGTACTGCACCACTTTACATATACGAAGGTTTTTAAATTTTGTTTCTAGTTTTTGTACGTTTCATTCTCATTATTGGTCCACTTTTCATTCACGAAGCTTCTATTCATCCCCCTTTTTTTTTTGTGTCTATAACATATTTATTATCTTACGCTGAAGACCGGGAGCGTAAAAGCCTTTCAGCATGTTTTGAAACAACCTCGAGGACCAATCGCTTATTGTTTCTCATTCCATTGTGACCTTTTTCCTTCCTCACCGGAACGATCGTATTATTACCACACACACACACACACACACACACACACACACTACCATTCTTCGTGGTGCTCCGTACACGTGGAAAACGTGAGACTCATTCTCTTGTGCAATTATCACCTGTTTCTTTTTCTTTTTTCCACAGGTGGTCGGTTATGGTCTGTGAAATGTTGGGTTGATTGTAAGAAAAAGTCATTTTTGGTGTGAATGTCGTGCGTGTGTGTGGCTTAACGTTAACTTATTGACCTCAGGGCACAAGAATTTCGGATATCTACGTCTGTCTATCTATCTGTCTATCTATCTATCTATCTATCTACCTATGTATGTATTTATGTATGTATGTATCTATCTATCTCTATCTATCTCTCTCTCTCTCTCTCTCTCTCTCTCTCTCTCTCTCTCTCTCTCTCTCTATTTATATTGTCTTATTACTTGGTCGTGAATGTTTAATCTTACTGGGTATAAAAGATGTGTGAATGTCTTTGAATCATGTTTGGAATACGGTTATTGTTCTGGGAGAGAAAGAGAGAAAGATGGGCTGACAAAAGAGAAGATAGAAATAAAAGAGAGGGAAAGTGAGGGAAAAAAGAAATGGGAGAGAATTCCTTCATGTTTCAGAGTTTACAGCAATTTGTTGCCTAGCTCGTCACGTGGGGGTAAATGGCTCATAGGTTTTGTGGTGTGTGGTAGTAAGTCCCAGTGTGTCAGTATGGCAGAGGGGAAGTATGATACGAAATTGTTTGAACTAAGATGACAAACACGTTTCCTTAGTGGCCTCCCCTCCACCCTTTTTCTTCTGGATGTCTCAAAAACCCGAACTCGTAGAGAGAATTCAGTGTTCACCTTTAAGTTCAACAAAGGCTTCGATTGCATATGTCATGAATTTGCATACACGTACGCATGAGTCAAGGGTACTCATGGGTTATGAGTTTGTGAATTCACTGGCTTTCTAGTGCAAATATTTATCCAACTAAAGGCAAATGGTGTATTTTTCTTAAGAGTCCGACTTTGTTGCGATTGTATTGGTGAATCTAATGTCCATAGAAATACTAAATGGTTAGGTTCACTTATGAATTAGGTCAAAAAGATAAAAAGGCCTTTTTGCTAAAGTTGATTTTAGAATTTTAGATGCAGGAATATTTTGTTATATAAGAGTCAATAAGCTTATTTCCTGCTTATTGCGTTGCACAAAATGATCAAGTTTACTCTATTTAATGATGTATAATTACCCCAAGACCTCATTCTGAAAAGGTCCAAGTGTTTTTCACAGGATCCTGCATCCAGAGGCTCCTGCAGTTCCAAGGCTGCGCTACACTCAGTAGCAGGGACAGGATGGACTCCTTTGAAATTCTTTGACGAGACTGTAGTTCCTCCCATCAGCTGAGGATGATACACCCTCGACATAGGTGGCTGTTCACTCGCGGTGTAACCTCGAGCTGGCGGAGTCCGATAACGCCGAAATTTAACTGTACATTTGCAGACACCGAAGATGGTGTTGAGTGAGCCAGTGTTAACTGCCTTCATCTTCGAAGAATTTTCAGGGCACAGCCGTTCATCCTAGCGGCACTGAAAACCCCAGCGGCCTTCATCCTAGCCGTTGGCATTCATTCACCCAAACTTTGCAGAAACCCATCATCCCATAGCATCCGCAAGCCATCCTTCTTCATCCTCCTTCATCCTAGGAGCATTTGCAAGCCATCATCCTTCATCCTTCTTCATCCTAGGAGCTTTTCCAAGCCATTATCCTTCATCCTTCTTCATCCTAGGAGCTTTTCCAAGCCATTATCCTTCATCCTTCTTCATCCTAGGAGCTTTCCCAAGCCATTATCCTTCATCCTTCTTCATCCTAGGAACATTCGCAAGCCATCATGCATCGTCCTCCTTCATCCTAGGAGCTTTCCTAAGCCATCATCCTTCATCCTCCTTCATCCTAGGAGCTTTCCCAAGCCATCCTTCATCCTAGGAGCATTCGCAAGCCATCCTTCTTCATCTTCCTTCATCCTAGGAGCTTTCCCAAGCCATCCTCTTGTCTTCCTACCATTCTTAAAGCCATCGTCATTGTATTCCCGAGCCACTCTACTTCATCCTTACCATCATTTTTCAACCTAATGGTCTTTATCCTCACGTTCCTAGACCATCGTCTCTGAAGATCATCCATTCTTCTGTCTCAAGTCCTTCCTCGCTTCTTGTACAGGACAACACCCGAGACTTCGTCTCGACCATCCCCATCGGCTTGAGACATTTAGATACAACAGTCGGTGCTCTAATAAACTGTGGAGACTGTTGACTGTCGAGGGTACAGACTGTAAACTGTGGAGACTGTTGACTGTCGAGAGTACACACTGTAAACTGTGGAGACTGTTGACTGTCGAGAGTACAGACTGTAAACTGTGGAGACTATTGACTGTCGAGAGTACAGACTGTAAACTGTGGAGACTGTTGACTGTAGAGAGTACAGACTGTAAACTGTGGAGACTGTTGACTGTCGAGAGTACAGACTGTAAACTGTGGAGACTGTTGACTGTCGAGAGTACAGACTGTAAACTGTGGAGACTGTTGACTGTCGAGAGTACAGACTGTAAACTGTGGAGACTGTTGACTGTCGAGAGTACAGACTGTAAACTGTGGAGACTGTTGACTGCACCGGGGCTTCATTTTTCGTCCTCTTCACTTGTATTCCGTTTTCTCCATCTGTCCTTGGAAACCCCTGAATGGTAGTCCATCTTTCTAAAGTTCTTTTGATCCTCCTGAATGTATTGACTGTATCGTCTGCCGTTCGCGCAAACTCCAAAACCACTCTGTTTTTGACATTCCTTCGTCTCTTATTTTTTTATTTTATTTACGTCTCTTATCTCCCGTCTGTGGGGCTTTGTTCCGTCTAGGTCATCCACAGTGAGGGATGTCCCTGTCTTCTGTCACTTACCTTCACTGGGTATCCGATATCTAGCGACGACAGGCTGGCTTCTTTCCCGTGGCGCATCGCTCGCAACCCAACGCTGGGAATGTGAATGACAACATCACTTGATAGTCGTGTTTTAAAACTGCCACGTACCTACGTCAGAAGGTCTTATATTTGCGACGACGAACTGACTGCCCGGACCGGTGTGTAACGACGCAGCAAGTTAGCTACAAACTGAGTAATGAAAGTCTTTTTCTTTCTTTCTTTTAGCAGATGGAGAAAGTCATTTTGCCACATACTCGTTGAAAGATATTCCTACTGAAGCAGAAGTGTGAATTGATTAAGACATGTATAATAACCAGTATGGCAGTATTGCTTGAAGTATATAGAGGCAGATTTTCTAATTAAATCCAGCTTATTCACTCCTCCTTTATTATCACCCATTAAGAGATATCTTTTTGGGGGCGATATAGCATCAGGGAAACGTAAGCATTAATATCAACAGTACTGAAGAAGCGTAAAGTCTGCTCTAACGAATTTCATGGACCATTTGACTCTCGTACTTATAGAAGACAGTCAGGTCTTGGCAAGGGTGTGGTGCTGTGTTTTGGCCCACTGTGTGGTAGACTGGGCACCAAAGGCTTTCACGATCTCTCGTGTCCCTACCGGGTATATATATAAAGTCCCAGTTGTTTGAGTCAAGTATTGTTGATATCATCAGGTGGGGCTGGGATTGAGGCCGATTTGAAAATGAATTAGCCTTTTAGACATTTGATATTTTTTTTTTCGTTAAACGGTTAATGTTAAAGCTCAACCCAGTTCTATAATCAATGGTTTATGATTTGGTATTCACAGGTATGTATATACATATATACTTTTTTCATTCTGTAGGTTAGTTGCTATAGGACATTACTATGTCATGTGATTGTGTCTTTGATAATTTGCCTTAGATGGCGTAAAGTATATATGGTCAATTTTCAGTGTTTCATCTTAGATTTTGATGTCAGTATTAAGTGTACAAAATGCATATGCATTACCAAACCATCGCATATACGCCATCCATTCATATTAAGAGATAGGTTTATATGTGTATGATGACATTTTATTCTTGAAATCAGATTACGAATTTATATGAGCACATAGATAAGATGAATGCTTTTCAAAGGCTCATATCACTTCATTCCTGTACTGGATTATATGGTATTAGTTTGAGCTACATCTGGTTTTACAAGCATGTTACAAGTATGTAACCCTCATACTTTCTCTGGTTGCAGAAG
Source organism: Panulirus ornatus (assembly GCF_036320965.1). Taxonomy (NCBI): domain Eukaryota; kingdom Metazoa; phylum Arthropoda; class Malacostraca; order Decapoda; family Palinuridae; genus Panulirus; species Panulirus ornatus. The sequence continues at coordinate 15,699,331 of NC_092225.1, forward strand.
ATGTGGGGAAGACGTGGGCGTGGCCGGATGGGCGTGGCGACAGAGGATGTCTAGTGCAGTATGGAGGCCCCAGGGTCTGGAAAGGCGGCGAAGAAGTACACGGCCCAGGAGACTATACAGGTACGTCCTCTCCCCCTCCCCCTGGGTCATGACGACAACATGGTTATCCCACGTGATTACGATGCGTCTCTCCTGCTGTGGGTATCTGGTGTTAGGTGTATCGTAATCACTAGCGTGGGTGTGTGCGGGTGGTGGGGAGTTGGTGTTTCGTGTCTCTATTCTCTAGTGTATAGTGAGTATGATATACAGTTTATATACGTATGTGTCTTACATGCATTGGCTGTCTGTGCAGAAGCGTCAGCTACATAGGGTATGCTCAGTGGCACTTCTGCCGTTCGGTAGGCGACACATTGACCTGAAATGGTTTATTCACAGAGATTTTTCCAATATGATTTTCGCTTTTGTGACAACAGAGGTGGAGGAGAAGATATGTGCCATAAAGTGATGTATAGATATAGGCTTTGAAATATTGAGAGACGATGCCTTGAAGATATGTTATGTTATGTATGTTATATTATGTTATATTATGTTATTTTATGAACCATGTGATCACTTTATGACCTGTGGTCCCCTACTGGTGGATGTGGCTAGCTCTCTGGGCGCTGCAGGAGCCCTTATAAAGATAGAAGAGACTCCTAGGGTAGGAAGTTAGTAGTAAGTATGAACCAGATGTTGTAGAGGGAAATATCTTACTCCACACATTCTGTAGTAGATAGAGTGAATGTGGGTGTGTCTTGTGCTGTGCTGGAGAAAGATGGAGAGGTTCTGCCACTGGAAAGGATTAATATGGGAAGGTCAGTGGGATTATTGTATCAACTGATCACCCGTTGTTGCCTTATGATTAATCCTTGGATCACTACGTCATGGCCCTTGAAAGGTGGTGGTACGACCATTGAGCACGACAGTACGACCCCTGGGTATACTCAGGGGTCCTGACGTCGTACTCATGAAGGTGAAATGACTGAACGAGTTGCCTGAAGTGCACGCACGTCTGTCTGGTTTGAGGGCGCCAGCTCGCCAGCCAACCTGGCCGGTTCTGTGCTGAAAGGTAACTCATTTCGAGAACGTCTTCTTCAGGAGACACAGTCAACACTAGATGGGGAGATTAAGTTCTTGTTTTGTACCGTTTTCGTCGGTACGTTTTACCCATTTCTCACTATGGGTGAAGCCCGGGTCCTAGGTAATGGACTGGCAACCATGGGGCCCAGGAGAAGGTGAGTGGGTACCATGGATCCAGTTTTACATGCTTCACGAGACGGGAGGGGCTCAGTGTCTACGCCTGTAGCCCCATGGCCTCATGAGACTTTCTTTTCCAAAGCCTTTAACAACAGCAGCAGCAGCAGTGGTCATGATGATGATAATGGTGATGCTACGCTTTGATCGATCACACATGATAATCTGACGTAAGCTATTTAAGGTACGTGCTATGAATTAACCAAGACTCAACATCAATAGTGAATAGCCGAATGGAAGATACTTTGATCGGATTTAGTCATAATAATTATTATTTTCTCTTTTTTTTTTTACTGAAGTTATTACAGAGCAGCATCGTATGAAGCTTATTTAAGCATATTAAAGCCAAGCTTTGATTCCGTGCTAAATTTTTGTGTTAACCCGTGAATAGGTTGTGGATCTGGGGATAATGCTGATTCATTCCTTGTCTCTGGCTTTGGCGTTACGGACTGCTCGAATGTGAATGTCTTGAGCATTATCGTCAAGGGCACTACCGGGCTCCGCCTGAACGTGGTTCGTGGTTACCCCCGCGAGTGAAAAGGTCACCTTCGGCGACGTATTTTCATCGTTCAGTGGACGAAAAGGAGTACAATCCCGTCAAAGAACTTTCCCCTTTAAAGGAGTCCAGTCTCTCACTCCCTTTGCTACTGATTGTAGCGTAGCTCTGCAGCAGCGGCAGTATGAAAATACTTGGAGTGTTGCGATGATTATTGTGAATTCATGATTGATTCAATAGTGCCATTTACTGAATGAGGAGGCAACGTCAAGTAGAACATTTCGTTGGTGTTAGATTTTTTTTTGATGGGTTTGTACGTATGAGTTTGGCAGCCGCGTTGGTAGCCTGGATTTCCTTTTGATTTTCCTGTTGTCTGTCTTTCTCGTGTACTCCCATGTCGTACCTCCACTAAGCTGCAGCAGACCTGCCTCTTTCCAAGGCCTTCTCATATTACTACCTCGTCACCCTCGTTCATAGATAGATTGAATAGACATAGCGACAAGGTACACCTTTCCTTAAGACCCACCCTCACCTGGGAACTACTTACCTCTTCCTACTTGCACGTGAGCCTTACTTTTTTGATAGGAACTCCTCACTGCTTCTAGCAACTTCCCTCCCACACCACATATTCGTAACACCTTCCACGGAGCATCTCTGTCAACCCTTTTATACGCTTTTTCTTCAGATCCCTAAATGCCACATACAAATCCTTGCTCTTTGTGTAAATAATTCTCACAGTTTCTTCAAAACAAACACTTGGTCCACACATTCTCTACCTCTCCCCAGTCTGATGCCGTGTCCATACCACCCCCAATCTCCTTTACTACTCTCTCATACACCGCCATCCCTCATTTTTCGTGTGAAGACAAAATGCCCTACGTTTGTAGATGAATTACATGGGCAAGTTGAAAATTATTTAGCTAGTCTATGAGAATGAACGTAAAATCTTGTGTAAAGGGGATAAAGTCTTTGGAATGCTTTCAATATAGCTTAGATAAAGATATGGTAGATACTAGAGAAAATCGTGTGACATTTGAAGAGATCGTATGAAAATAGAGACGGGAAGATAAGAAAAATAAAAGGGTGATATGAAGACAGTAAGAGATAGGAACAGTGAAGAAACACAAACTGGATTTTCAACAGTGGGTGAGAGTAACAACTGTAACTCGTAAATTACTTTTATTTTTAATCAGCAGTGGGTAAAATAACAACTGTAACTCGTAAATTACATTTTTTTCAACAGTGGGTACAATAACTGCTGTAACTCTTAAGTTACGTGTTTTTTCAACAGTGGGTAAAATAACAGCTGTAACTCTTTTAAGTTACGTGTTTTTTCAACAGTGGGTAAAATAACAGCTGTAACTCTTTTAAGTTACGTGTTTTTTCTTCACCAAAGTAAAACAACGACTGTCACCCGTAACTCACGGTATTTTTCAACAGCGGATCATATAATTGCTGTAACTCATAAGTTACGTGAGGGACGTGGCAAGTTTTTTCTTTCTTTTTTCCCCGCTCAACATCCGGCAGGTTTTTACATGCAGTTGCAGTTTTTCACTTTCCCTCGGGTTTACGGGCGTGAGCCCAGCAGTAGAATATTACCCTCCATTATTCTATGATTGAAGGGCAACTCCCTCTGTTTTCCCCCCGGGTGGCAGATGACTTTGAACTTCAATTAGTCATGTTTTGAAGTCGGGGGGAAAGAAATTTTATTATTGCCCTTATCTTGTATCGCAGCGGATAGAATTAAACCCTCTATGTCATGTCCCTCCTTTACCCTTAAAAAGGTTCAGTTATAACATCACTTATAGATGTGACCATCGGCTTTTTATATATCTTTTATGTCTTAGGCTTTGGTCAAGGACAGAAGCCTTCATCGAGGCCAAGACTTCAAAGGTGAAACACGAAAGACAGTGAGGTTTAAAGAGGTAGAAGAGTGAGGAGAGGAGATAAGTGAGGAGAGGAGATTACTCAAAGGAGATAGAAGAGTGAGGAGAGGAGAAGATTACTCAAAGCTGTCGTTAAACTGATGCTCGAACTTACTCTGCGGCGCTGTAGCTGTGATATCATTTTCCGAGATTGCAGATACAAGTTTATTTTTTCGTCTTTGATATTCTGTTTCGATAAGAAAAGCCTTCTTAATACTGCCCGACGATATATGTGTTCTCATGTTTGTGTACTTTTCCGTTTCACTAGAAAACGCTGTTGTCCTCCAGCAGATAACTTCATCACAAAAAGGTCTGCTGTTATGTTACCTCCCGATGTACTCTCCGTCAGTAGATAACCTCGTCATAGACCATCAGATCTTTTGCTGTCTGGCTTTCTTAAGCAGACAGACTCGTGATAAACCATCTGGGCTTTTGGTTTCTGGCTTTCCCATGTACTGTCCTCCAGCAGATAATCTTGCATAAACCATCTGCTACTTCTGTTTTCTGGTTTTCCCATGTACTGTCTTCCAGCACAGTACCACGTCACAGGTCTTCTGTTAATCTGGCTTTCTTATGTAGTTTGTTGCCTGCATGTCCGGGGAAGATCAGGTTTCCAGTCCTGTGAGACGAAGGACAGTTGCTTAGGACGACGGTAGGACTTTCGAACCAAAAAATCCTAGCAGTAGGATCCAGCACGCAGTTCCATGTGGACAGTATCTTTGTTCCAGGAAATGTCCAGAGGGAAGCGTTGTTTAGTTTTCAGTACAGTAACGAGCAGAACAGTCAGCTTTATGTATTTCTATTTTATGGACGATTATAAGACATTTGTCAGTTTCTGGTGTTTCCCCTAATGGCACACTTAGTGTTGATAAGATTTAATAACTACACAGCACTAGGCATCAAGTCTGTCATTATGGTTCGAGATGTTAGCTCCTGTTTGGCCAGGATGGCGAGATGACGCCCCAATGTCGAGTGATATAGTGATGATATGACACAACCAGGAGGACAGCGAGCCCCAGGATAGTGGTTTGACACTATGTCCGTGCCAGAGGTGTGGAATGACGGCGTAACACCAACATGGGACGATTGTATGTTAAATCTATTGAAGGGCTTGTACGAAGGGCGACCTTAATGTCATGAAGGACGAGCGGGCTGCTGCTGTTTAATGGTCTGGTGACCTGGGTTGTGGGTCATCTTGGTCGTTCTCGCCTCTGGACAGTTGTTGACTCTCTCTCTCTCTCTCTCTCTCTCTCTCTCTCTCTCTCTCTCTCTCTCTCTCTCTCTCTCTCTCTCTCTCTCTCTCTCCCCGGAGGTGTCGCTGTTGTCGTGCATGTTGGTTGGTTGGTTAATTCCTCGGGGCACGACGGTGTGCCAGACTCCTCGAGCACAAAGGGGAGGGTCAGGTCAAAGGGTCGTGGGCCTTCCTCGCTTGATCAAGGGTCGAGCTGGTTTGCCAAGTTATCTTATCTCTTCGTTGATTAATCTTTCAAGTTATATCATCTCTTCATTGATTAATCTTTCAAGTTATATCATCTCTTCATTGATTAATCTTTCAAGTTATATCATCTCTTCATTGATTAATCTTTCAAGTTATATCATCTCTTCATTGATTAATCTTTCAAGTTATATCATCTCTTCATTGATTAGTCTTTCAGGTTATATTATCTCTTCATTGATTAATCTTTCAGGTTATATCATCTCTTCATTGATTAATCTTTCAGGTTATATCATCTCTTCATTGATTAATCTTTCAGGTTATATCATCTCTTCATTGATTAATCTTTCAGGTTATATCATCTCTTCATTGATTAATCTTTCAGGGTTTTGAATGCATATTCCTAATTCGTAAATGCGATTTGGCTCGCTGTCTTAAGAAAGTCTATGGATGACTAATAGAATAAGCGGGATGTTAGATTACGTTAAGTCGCTGTGTAGGAACTCGTTCTGGCCAAGGGATTTAACGAAAGAATAACGCTTTTCGTTAATGATTATAATCATCTCTTTAACAGTTATATTCCTCATAGTGTTAGTGAACTAGCCATCGTGGTGGCAGCTGGGATTGTGGCTATCCAAGCTACAATAACCATCTACCATCGTGACTGTCACCTGCGCTTGGTCAATTAACGATGCTACAGCCTCGTTGAAGGTGGCTCTTCACTCTGTAACCACAGCCAGGTGGAGTCCGGTAACACATAGAATACACTTGTCAAGCAAGATCCATTAGACAGTAATTACCCGTAAGAATTTAAAATGAAAAATAAACAGATTTTCATGACTGTCTATACACAAAAGGATGTGAACTCTGGTCTTCCTTTTTCGATACAAAAACCCTAAAAAAAAAGGAATTCCTTTCCCCTCCATACATACGTATGGGGGATCAATAATACGGATGATAAAGCGTGATTCACGATGCGATTTTTTTTTTTTCTATATGTGTGTGTTATTGTGTGACGTGCTGTAATGTCGTTTACGTAATGGGTTCATATGTTTGGCTGGGTTATGGGTGTTATTACCGGCGCCTAGGAATGGGCTGTGTGGCCTGCCGGTTGTTATTCATGGTTGTTTATTGTGAGGAAGAAAGTTATGTAGGAAGTGGAAGAGGAAAGATGTATCCTGAACACACACACACACACACACACACACACACACACACACACACACACACACACACATTGCTTTTCTTGAGTTCCCTGCAACAAAAGAGGACACACACAGAGAGGGTTAAGGAGAGTGGCTTAAAGAAAAAGGGAGGTGTTGAATAGTCTCTGCTGATATATAGAGGTGGAACATGATCATGTTACCACAGTCTGTTGGTGATGGTCAAAGTGGCTGGTGGGTTAGGGATGCTGATGTACCGCTGTGTGAGAGGTTGTGTGATGGGTGCATTTGCGGTTCCACACTGCAACCCTAGGACGAGGGATCTCAGGTGGCAGGAGGTGATGGTGGCAGTACGATCATCCATCATAGGTTCTGCATGACTGTGTGATCATCCGTAACACAGGTTTTGCATGACCGTGTGATCATGCGTCACACAGGTTTTGCATGACCGTGTGATCATGCGTCACAGGTTTTGCATGACTGTGTGATCATGCGTCACACAGGTTTTGCATGACCGTGTGATCATCCGTCACAGGTTTTGCATGACCGTGTGATCATCCGTCACACAGGTTTTGCATGACCGTGTGATCATCCGTCACACAGGTTTTGCATGACCGTGTGATCATCCGTCACACAGGTTTTGCATGACCGTGTGATCATCCGTCACACAGGTTTTGCATGACTGTGTGATCATCCGTCACACAGGTTTTGCATGACCGTGTGATCATCCGTCACACAGGTTTTGCCTGACTACGTGATCATTACGTATTCTTGATTAATACGGGATTACAAAGGAGTTTTACTGCTGTAATCACGAACTTTTTTTTTGTCTTTCTACTCTGGAAAGTTAGAGTTACACACACACACACACACACACACACACCACCGCCACTAACTCGGCCCTTAACCACCAGCGGCGGGAACAGGTCTTGGAGTATAGAGACAAAATACGATGACACCTGCCACTCCTCCCTCCGTGGCACAGCTGCACACTACCGGTTGCATCGTGCGTGTGAAGCGCCGCCGGGTATTGGAACCAATCCTCTCCCATCTCGTTAGATTTGATTCCATTGCCTCTATAACGCCGTACACCAGCGAAACAAATGCACACCGGCAAGGGAGGGATCCCGTCTATCGCGACGTGTCCTTCGCTATAACTGGATTCCTAGGTAACTCCGGAGAGAGAGAGAGAGAGAGAGAGAGAGAGAGAGAGAGAGAGAGAGAGAGAGAGAGAGAGAGAAGAAAAGCCATGTATGGACGTTTATTAAAATTACAGCCGCTCCGCCCCGAGCAATGCCGTGTTAACTGGCTATAACAGGACAGAATTTGACAGTATAGTTGTGACATACGGGTCACTACAGAGTGCCATTGTTGTTGGAGACCAGAATCGTTTGTAGCGTAGGGCGTCTTATACGCTTATATACATACATGTATATATATATATATATATATATATATATATATATATATATATATATATATATATATATATATACGCTCTTAGGCGAGCGTTGTTACACGTACTGGTAATGGCGTATGCTTCTGTCTCCCTCGTAGGTACGCGATGGTCACATTAAGGATAACGAACGCGTATTTGTGTGATGATGAAAAGCTAGGAGGGGGGGTGTGCAGGTAACCCTGGCATGTACGTGGAGATGATGTGGTATAATGTTGCACGTGTGGCAGTGGTTGAGTGAGTGGCAGGTTGGGGGTTCTTGGTGTAGTGACTTCCACATCTCTTCGGTCTTTCTGGTAAGGGACACACTTTTTTTATCCTCAACTCAGTGACGTATTATTCTCTCCTGCTGTTTTCTCCACTAGTTTCATGCGGGTAGATAGATTTTTTTTCTACTTCTACCCGCCTAGGGGACGAGAGGAAGTAAAGGAAAAAAGTAGATGTTGAAGTGTCTAGTGTGAGGTGGTGTAGTCATGGATGCGGCACTCTGGGAATTAGTTTTGTATCAGACGTGGTCGCTATGTGTTGTCTTCCCAGAGACCAGGAGTATAGATGGCCTGCCAAGAGGCACGTACCTCGCCCCTCACGGCGTTCCTCCATGGGCCTAATGACGAACAGCACCAGTGGCTTGGTTCGTCGTGACTGTGGGCTAGTCTTGAGGGACAGGAGACAGCACCACATTGGGCCCGTTAGTGAGATGATATGTTACAGACGACTGGTGATAAAAGACGTGTGGATGGGTTCCTTGCTGATGCTGTGTTACTCTGATGGACTGATCATTGACGTAGGGTAAATCTTTCTTTTTCTTTCTCTGTCCGGCACTTAAGGGTGCCTCTTTTTCTTTTATACCCCTTGTTCTTCATACCCTCTTTCCTGCTCTGACACACACACACACACACACACACACACACACACACACACACACACACACACACACACACACACACACACACGCTGCCAAGTAAGGTGGAGTAGTTTTAGGATGGCTTGGGTGAACGGGAATGAGAAAGCTACGGGGCACAAGATTGGTTTTTAGGAAATAGCCCGAAGATGGGAGGGAAAAGGTGCCTTATTTTGCTGCGTTAGGAGGGCAGGAAAAGGAAGTTGATAAGGGTTGAAGGTTAAAAGAGGGGATGAAGGAATGGGGAGGATAGGAGAGGAATGGCTTGAGTAAAAGAGTAAGGGGAGGGGGGTGAAGAAATGGGGAAGGAGGATTTAAAAGTTATTAGGATACCCTGTTGTGGAGAGATTTTTTTTTCCCTGGGGAGAAAGATAGAAATAGGATTATGAAAGGCAGAGGAGGAAAATATAGATATGGTGGGCAGGTGGGAGAGTATAATGGGGAAATGAAATTGGGTTAGGGAGGAGGGGAGAAGGATGGGGTGAAACTCTGGAACAAAAGGGTGACGTGGCTGGAGAGAGAGAGAGAGAGAGCGAGAGAGAGAGAGAGAGAGAGAGAGAGAGAGAGAGAGAGAGAGAGAGAGAAGAGAGAGAGAGAGTAGGATATGGAGTGAGATGGAGGAATATTCTTGACAGGAGCGATCTGTATGTAGATCATTAAAATAGACTGTCTTGTATTACTGCAGCAATATAGATAGATGTTTCAACCCCATGAATATGACTGTACTACACAACCCTGGAACACGACTGTACGACCTCTTGGTTAGAACAGAGGCTAAGCCATAATATCTAAGAGGGTCGTGCCGTCGTGCCCAAGGGTCGTAATGTGTCGTGTTCAAGGGTCGTGCCGTCGTGCTCAATGGTCGTACCGTCGTGTTCAAGGGTCGTGCCGTCGTGCTCAAGGGTCGTACGTCGTGCTCAAGGGTCTAACGTTACGTCGTTCGTGTCAAGGGTCGTAACGTCGTGCTCAAGGGTGTCGCTCCGGTGAACGTCGTGCTCAAGGGTCGTACCGTCGTGCTCAAGGGTCATAACGTCGTGCTCATGGGTCGTAACGTCGTGCTCAAGGATCGTATCGTCGTGTCGTCCAAGGGTCGTACTGTCGTGCTCAAGTGCCGTACCGTCGTATACTCAAGGGCCGTAAATATAATTTCTTCACATTCCCTCAAGCTTTTGTTATTTTCTACTTCAGATAATTTTCGATTCACTCCGGATATCTGCGTTTCCAGGCCCCGGATATCGCGAATGCTCCCGGCCATACTGCTACTGTCTCGCGATACTGCGGTTACTGTACAACTCTTTCTCTTGTTTCCCTCTCATCTCCTTATCTCGCTCACGCATACCGTTTGTCGTCTCCTAAGCGGCCGCTCCGCAAGTCACTGGCCCATTATTTCTTTTTTTTCCCCCCCAGAAAAGGTCTTCCAGGAGACGTGGGTTGCCTTTTCCAGAGACCTTCCAGAGACCTTTTTTTTTTTCTTGTAAGGTCTCGTTAGGCCATGGATACCCCAGCTCCATTCCAGTCTGTTTGAGGTCTTCATTTATCCTGTTCTCTTCGTTTGATCTTCATTTCCTAGAGAACATGAACATTTGTCGGCTCTTTTTTTTTTGGGGGGGGGGGGGAGGGTTCCTCCATTCCTAGATATTCTGACTATTGGCTTTTCTCTCTGGGATCTTCATTTCGTAATCTGAATATTCTCTTATTATTTCGAAGATGATTTAAATATTCTCTTCTCTCTAAGCTCTGTATTTCGTCTTCTCTTTAGGCTCTTTGATTTGTAGATCTGAATATTGCTCGTCTCTTTGACTCCTCATTTCGAAGGAGACCTGAATATTATTCGTCTCTCTGGGATCTTTCATTCGCAGATATTCTGATTGTCTTGTCCTGCCGGTCCTGTGAGGTTCTTTGATGTCCGGATAATGCAGGTCTTGACAGGTCTTTTTTTTTCTTCTTCTTCGTCTTGAGCTGCTGCCGGTCCGGACAAGTCCTCTGGTGTTCGGATGCTGGTGGATTTACGCCTCCACATTATCTCGGATATCCCGAACGCGGCCAATATCGTCCGCTTTAACCAATATTCGCATGCATCCGGTCACCACGGTTCCTCTTTGATATTCAGACCATCCCCCGGATATTCCCCGGATACCGCCGTTGGCTTTTACAGTATCTCAGATATTCCGGCTGCTGTTGGCTTCGAGTCACGTAATTGTGGACACACGGTCGTGGTTGTCCGTGAAATTATTGGGCAGTAAATTGGTGGCCAGGCTGGGGAGCTCTGTGGCCAACAGTGGCGTGTTCTGGTCTGCTCCCTCCCTCCCTCCTCTTCCTCCCTCCTCCTCTCGCCTCCCTCCTCCTCCTCTCGCCTCCCTTCTCATTGTGTGTCGCTTGGTGTCGGGGCCTCAGACGTGGCCAATTCATAAGCAGGATCATTTCATGATAGTGACCAACGAGTCTTTACGCTTGGTGAACGGGAAATCATCGTCACTTCATTATTTCAGTGAGATGATCAGAGGATAACATTACGACACTCTTACGATGAATTACCGGGAAATCATCCTTACTGATTATGTCACTGTGATGACCAGAAGATACTATTATATCGCACTTTCGACCTGCTCAGCTTAGAGTAGATGTTATAACATAGAAAGTTGATAAACCTATTTTTTTTCCATTGTGACCCGATGGTATGTCATAGCCATACCTTGTACGTGGGGTGTGACATTGTTTCCAACTTTGCCACCTGGTTTTTCTCCTCTCTCTCGTGCGAGGCGCTCGCTGGACGTGGTTGTAGGATGGTGATGGTGAGTTCTCGGTGTAAAATGATTGTCACTTGATGTGGCATGTACGTGAGGGCCGAGTTGCGCTCCCCCCACCCGACATGGTTCGTTCTCTGTCCTTCTCTCTCTCGATGATTGCCCAAGTGTTACGTTTACCCCGGATGCCCCTCGTGTTTCTAGTTGAGTACTTAAGTGATTTTTACTGAAGTGATTAGTGTTTTGAGTAATTAGTGTTTTATGTTAAGTATTTAGTGTTTACAGTTAGGAATTAGTGGTTTTTTTTTAGTTGTGATTAGTGTTTATAGTTAGGAATTAAAGTATTTAGTTAAGATAATAGTGTTTTAAGTTTAGGAATTAGTGTTTTTAGTTAGGAATTAGTATTACTAGTTAAGTAATTAGTGCTTTAAGTTAAGGAATTAGTGTTTACAGTCAGGGATTAGTGTTTCTAGTTGTGATAAGTGTTTTAAGTTCAGTATTTAACGTATGTAGTTGAGTAATTAGTGTTTTGAGTAATTAGGGTTTTATAGTTAAGTAATTAGTTCAGGGATTGTCTCTAACAATGGTAAGATCCTTGAACGCGAAGGTGCGACCTTTGAGTCTGGCCCTTAAGCTATTATAAGGTCAGACGTCAGGCCTTCATATGCTAAGGGTTGGACCGTCATGCTCAAGGGCTTGTACCCTCCAAGGGTCGTACCATCGTGCTCGGTGGGTTAATTGAACTCAGCAGTGTTAACCACCCTCCCCATCCCGTCCTAATTACCCATATATAACACATCCTGAACTAATAGAACAAATCTTGGTTAATTACCATCACATTAGATCGGCATGTTATTGCATTAATGACCTGGCCCATTAGTGGCATCAGGTGGAACAGACCTGACCTGACGTGACCTGACCTCGGCCCTTCGCTCGTGTTCTCCACCTCGATATAATGTTCATATTAGTTTATATTGGCTCGAGAGAGTGTTTATCAACCATGGCACTATGATGTATAAAGTTTATTCGTTCTACGTGTTATACGAGACAAGGCTGACGATATGGTATTTTGTATTATATAAAGCATTATGCAAAGTGGCAGATATTTTAGATTTTTTTCCATTGAAATATAATGATTAGTTTGTTAATTGGATTTGTGTGATAGTGAATGGCAAGGCATACATTTGGGGAATGTGAAAAGTGATGAACATGATCGTCTTTTGAATCCTTTCAGGGAGCAGTGAATATGAGTCTGTTTGAACCCATTTAGCACGAGCTTAAAGTCTTTAAGTATGAGACCATGACCTTTTGACTTGAGGGTTCAAGGGTCATACCGTCGTTCCCAAGAGTCGTACCGTCGTGCTCAAGGGTCGTACCGTCGTGATCAAGGGTCATATCGTTGTCGTCAAGGTTCAAGCTGTCGTACTCAAGGGGTTGTACTGTCGTGCTCGAGGGTCGTCCCCGTTATCATCAAGGATCATGCGCCATGCTCAAAGGGTCGTACCTTCGTGCTCAAAGGGAGGCACTTTCGTGCTCAAGGATCGTACCTTCTTGCTCAAAGGATCGTACCTTCTTGCTCAAAGAGTCGCACCTTCTTGCTCAAAGGGTCGTGCCTTCGTGCTCAAAGGGTCGTACCTTCGTGCCCACAGTGTCGTACTTTCATGCCAAAGGGTCGTGCTTTCGTGCTCAAGGGTCGTACCTTCGTGATCAAAGGGTCGTACCTTCCTGCTCAAAGGGTCGTACTCTCGAGTTCAATGTTCTTACCTTCGTACTCAAGGGGTCGTACCTTCGTGCTCAAGGAGTCGTACTAGCAAACTTGAAATACCTAAATCTAGAAGCTTCAATTAGGTGCCCATGGTTTAATTCCCTCACTATCAATGATTAATCAGAAGTCCTGCAGATTTAGCATGTGATAATGTAGATGAAGAATATTACAATAGAAAATGTGAGCTCACTCCCCTAAGCATGCAGATCCATTATATCGGGTGATTCATGAATTAATTGCGATATTCGTTATAGAATATTCCGCTAAACGTATTGTAATCTGCTGGAGATAATTGAATTTGCATATGTATATGTGCGTGTGTGTGTGTGTGTGTGTGTGTGTGTGTGTGTGTGTGTGTGTGTGTTTTAACGAATTAATGTAATAAACGATAAATCTAACCGGAGAAATTTATATATGCTGCATTGGGTCATGATTTCTATCTAGACGGAAAGAAAAATGTACGAGATTTAGATGTATATATTTCATTGAACAGGAGTGCTGATGTACCTCATTTGTTCAGCGATTCTTTTATACCGCTCATGCCAATTACCAACAAGCTGGCCAGAGTTCATGGCAGGGTAGAGAAACCAAAGTGAAGTAGAAACCAGTTGTGTATTTCGGTTTTTAAGTAGACAGTTACACAACACGTTAGAAGAATTAGACTACTGGTTTCTGCTTGGGTTCGGTTCTCGACCCCTGTCATGAACCTTGGCCAGCTTATTGGTAATCTACCAGAGCAGTGTGAGGGAGTCATTAGACAAGTTGAGAACATCAGCAAGAAATTGATGAATAATGAATTAGTAGTTATATTCAATAAATAAACGTGTGAGAGAAAATATCCTGGTTTGGGCACATGGAGAGAATGAGTGAGGAAAGATTGACCAAGAGAATATATGTGTCGGAGGTGGAGGGAACGAGGAGAAGAGGGAGACCAAATTGGAGGTGGAAAGATGGAGTGAAAAAGATTTTGTGTGATCGGGGCCTGAACATGCAGGAGGGTGAAAGGAGGGCAAGGAATAGAGTGAATTGGAGCGATGTGGTATACCGGGGTTGACGTGCTGTCAGTGAATTGAATCAGGGCATGTGAAGCGTCTGGGGTAAACCATGGAAAGCTGTGTAGGTATGTATGTTTGCGTGTGTGGACGTATGTATATACATGTGTATGGGGGTGGGTTGGGCCATTTCTTTCATCTGTTTCCTTGCGCTACCTCGCAAACGCGGGAGACAGCGGTAAAAAAAAAATATATATATATATATATATATATATATATATATATATATATATATATATATATATATATATATATATATATATATATATATATATATTCTTTCTTTCATACTATTCGCCATTTCCCGCGTTAGCGAGGTAGCGTTAAGAACAGAGGACTGGACCTTTGAGGGAATATCCTCACCTGACCCCTTTCTCTGTTCCTTCTTTTGAAAAAAAAAAAAAAAACGAGAGGGGAGGATTTCCAGCCCCCCGCTCCCTATATATATATATATATATATATATATATATATATATATATATATCAACTGTTTATCAGATGACTGTTATATTTCTTTCTTGTATCTCCCCTGATGATATGATTATTACACGAAAGTGCACTTGGGGACTTATCGTGTATCATTTCCCCGTGGACTCGGGAATGTATTTACAGTAATGTCAAATCACTACTATTTATAACGACAAATTGTTTCGTATTTGAGCTTTAGAGGGACTGTGGCATCAATTTAGTTTCTGCTTTCGTTTTCTACATTTATCATAAGCGGTCGGAGGTTGGTCGACCGTCCCTGGGAGGGAGAAATGGTTTGCCTCCCCGCTGTCGATGGTGAGAGCGCGAGGAAGGAAAGCGGTCGAGAAAGAGCACTCCTCGAAGCCTTGGTAATGGCGTTACCACCTGCTCATCATCGACCATCATTACATTGATGCCCATCAGGCCAGATGACCCACAGATTGTAGTAGGCGTCGTCACAATGGGTGGCGGGCGAGTTGAGAGTCGATGATAGTGACGTGATCAGTCACCATCGCATCATCATCAGATGCAGTTCTTACCCTCGTCACTGCATGTGTTACGTCCCTGCCTTCACTGTCAGTCACCGGGAACGTGTCTTATCACCGCAGCTGAACCTCTGTCCCACTGCAGCCACCATTTACCGCTGCACCACTACTACTACGTCGTTCACCACGGCTACCGCCATCGCCAACACCAACGCCAACACCATCACCAACGCTATCGCCAAAGCTATCACCAACACAAACAAAATCCGAGTGTAGGCGGAAGCAGGCTGTGGTGTTGCCAAAATGTTTATGATAATTAATGGTATTCGTCCGCAAAGAGACCGACACACAGCCTGTGGCAACACTGCTTCTACACCGGCTGTTGTACACACACACACACACACACACACACACACACACACACACACACGTACGGATATGTACCTACACATATGACACGTATCGTTACCCCGTTTGTGTATTTACGTTACCTCTGCGTGAATTTATGTCTGTACAAGTGACAAATCCACACTCACACAGACATTCACACAGACATACTGGTGATGGAGATGACAGCTGTGGAATATGATATACATGAGATATACAGAGTATACAGATGTATATTCTAAGATTTGATGGAATCGTCCTTTTCATCTCGACTTCCACATGCTAATGTATATCTTGCAGTAGTATTTGATTTATATTGGGAACTTCTTTGGTAATGATTATATTATGGAGACACCTTCGTGTGTATTTCTGTATGTATGTTTCTAGGTATATGTGTGTATGTATGTGTATTCTAACACTCAGTTGCGCAGCTGTCTTTCTCTTGTCTATAAATGTAAGCTTGCACAAGATTTACGTGTTTGTGTTTACATATGTAGTAGAGAGAGAGAGAGAGAGAGAGAGAGAGAGAGAGAGAGAGAGAGAGAGAGAGAGAGAGAGGCGATGGTTGGAGACTTTGAAGAAGGAAACCCACTATGCGTTATCTTCCCCTCATAATTTCCTCCATGCACGTATATTTCCCCTATGATATACCTCACCATAATCAAAGCGCCCTGTCTGTTACCGTGTAAAAGTCGCGCGAAGTACGCACGTGAAAAAAAAAAAAAAGGGGGATGCTGTTCGCTGGCAGGAGACGCAGGCGTGAGCGATGGAGAAGGAGAGGAAAAACAACTAGCAGATCTATAACACCGGAGACGGACGTCTCCACCTTCTGAATGCAGGGCTGAGCTCAATTGAGTGTCCACCACGACGACGACGGCAGCTAGCTAAGTCATGGCCAGGTCATCCACCTCTCCTCCCACGTTTCCCTTCGTCCCTCCACGCCCTGAAACACTTCTGCCGAGCATATCGGCAGCAGCAGAAGCCGCGCTGTGGCGCGCTGATGGTGTGTGTGTGTCGCCGCTTTTACAGACGTTCCTGAAGGAAGAGAAAAAAAAAGATAAGGTGAGGAAGACGTCGTAGATGTCCGCTGCAACAGGTGGTGACGGAGGAAGGTTTCTTCGTCCCGTTTGAAGGTGTGTGTGTGTTGTGTGTGTGTGTGTGTGTGTGTGCGATGATCCACCGCCGCTCTTGACGATGTGTAGCGTGGGGTGTAAGTAGCAGGAACAGCAACGGGGCATTAGCTTGAAGGTCCTGGGCAGTCACCGTGACAAAAGCCAGCCAGCCAGCCAGCCAGCAGCGCCCTCACCTCCCTCTGTGGCCGCGAGTTAGTCTTTGCCTGTGGGTGCTGACGATCGCCAGGTGTGTGTGTGTGTGTGTGTGTGTGTGTGTGTGTCTGTGTGTGTGTGTGTGTGTGTAGCGGATCAAGGCTGATACTTGCGATGAAGAGAATGTAGCTTGATCTCTTGCGCAGGACGTTACAACCCCTGTCCACGACGTTACAACCCTTGGGCACGACGGTGCGACCCTTGGGCACGACGGTACGACCATTGGGCACGACGGTACGACCCTCGGGCACGACGGTACGACCCTTGGGCACGACGTTACGACCCTTGGGGACGACGGTGCGACCCGTGGGCACGACGATGCGACCCTTGGGCACGACGGTGCGACCCTTAGGCACGACTGTACGACCCTTGGGTACGCCGATACGACCCTCCAGAACGATGGTGTACAATCCCCAGGGGTTGATGACCTAGCCTACAACCTGAACCAGAAAGAGGTTTAAGAATTGGGTCTTAAACACGTAGCTTCGAAGTCGCGTTGCGAAGTGATCATCGTTTTCTTCGAAGTGCACCAAGCCAAAGAATATTTTTACTATGTGTTACACGTGAAGAAAAGAAAATAGATGATGGAAAGGAATGGTGTGGTGACTGTTGGATTGTGAAATATAATCTTTATCTGGAGCAAGACATAGAAAAAGCCAACTCAGAGTCTTTACTTTAGAAAGCTGAGGTAATTTATTGGTTTCTTTCGTGATCGGAAATTGTGCTTGGAAAGTGTTTTAGAAAACGGATGGTTCTTACTTCTTTCTTTCTTTCAAACTATTCGCCATTTCCCGCGTTAGCGAGGTAGCGTTAAGAACAGAGAACTGGGCCTTTGAGGGAATATCCTCACCTGGCCCCCTTTTCTGTTCCTTCTTTTGGAAAAAAAAAAAAAAAAATGTTTTTGAAAACGCATTGGCCAATTCACGCATCCCCTGTGTTTGGGAAAGTTGGGTTGTAATGGGGTATGTAAGGGAAAGTTGGGTTGTAATGGGGTATGTAAGGGAAAGTTGGGTTGTAATGGGGTATGTAAGGGAAAGTTGGGTTGTAATGGGGTATGTAAGGGAAAGTTGGGTTGTAATGGGGTATGTAAGGGAAAGTTGGGTTGTAATGGGGTATGTAAGGGAAAGTTGGGTTGTAATGGGGTATGTAAGGGAAAGTTGGGTTGTAATGGGGTATGTAAGGGAAAGTTGGGTTGTAATGGGGTATGTAAGGGAAAGTTGGGTTGTAATGGGGTATGTAAGGGAAAGTTGGGTTGTAATGGGGTATGTAAGGGAAAGTTGGGTTGTAATGGGGT
The DNA here is from genome assembly GCF_036320965.1 of Panulirus ornatus. Classification (NCBI taxonomy): domain Eukaryota; kingdom Metazoa; phylum Arthropoda; class Malacostraca; order Decapoda; family Palinuridae; genus Panulirus; species Panulirus ornatus. The sequence continues at coordinate 15,717,520 of NC_092225.1, forward strand.
ATGTAAGGGAAAGTTGGGTTGTAATGGGGTATGTAAGGGAAAGTTGGGTTGTAATGGGGTATGTAAGGGAAAGTTGGGTTGTAATGGGGTATGTAAGGGAAAGTTGGGTTGTAATGGGGTATGTAAGGGAAAGTTGGGTTGTAATGGGGTATGTAAGGGAAAGTTGGGTTGTAATGGGGTATGTAAGGGAAAGTTGGGTTGTAATGGGGTATGTAAGGGAAAGTTGGGTTGTAATGGGGTATGTAAGGGAAAGTTGGGTTGTAATGGGGTATGTAAGGGAAAGTTGGGTTGTAATGGGGTATGTAAGGGAAAGTTGGGTTGTAATGGGGTATGTAAGGGAAAGTTGGGTTGTAATGGGGTATGTAAGGGAAAGTTGGGTTGTAATGGGGTATGTAAGGGAAAGTTGGGTTGTAATGGGGTATGTAAGGGAAAGTTGGGTTGTAATGGGGTATGTAAGGGAAAGTTGGGTTGTAATGGGGTATGTAAGGGAAAGTTGGGTTGTAATGGGGTATGTAAGGGAAAGTTGGGTTGTAATGGGGTATGTAAGGGAAAGTTGGGTTGTAATGGGGTATGTAAGGGAAAGTTGGGTTGTAATGGGGTATGTAAGGGAAAGTTGGGTTGTAATGGGGTATGTAAGGGAAAGTTGGGTTGTAATGGGGTATGTAAGGGAAAGTTGGGTTGTAATGGGGTATGTAAGGGAAAGTTGGGTTGTAATGGGGTATGTAAGGGAAAGTTGGGTTGTAATGGGGTATGTAAGGGAAAGTTGGGTTGTAATGGGGTATGTAAGGGAAAGTTGGGTTGTAATGGGGTATGTAAGGGAAAGTTGGGTTGTAATGGGGTATGTAAGGGAAAGTTGGGTTGTAATGGGGTATGTAAGGGAAAGTTGGGTTGTAATGGGGTATGTAAGGGAAAGTTGGGTTGTAATGGGGTATGTAAGGGAAAGTTGGGTTGTAATGGGGTATGTAAGGGAAAGTTGGGTTGTAATGGGGTATGTAAGGGAAAGTTGGGTTGTAATGGGGTATGTAAGGGAAAGTTGGGTTGTAATGGGGTATGTAAGGGAAAGTTGGGTTGTAATGGGGTATGTAAGGGAAAGTTGGGTTGTAATGGGGTATGTAAGGGAAAGTTGGGTTGTAATGGGGTATGTAAGGGAAAGTTGGGTTGTAATGGGGTATGTAAGGGAAAGTTGGGTTGTAATGGGGTATGTAAGGGAAAGTTGGGTTGTAATGGGGTATGTAAGGGAAAGTTGGGTTGTAATGGGGTATGTAAGGGAAAGTTGGGTTGTAATGGGGTATGTAAGGGAAAGTTGGGTTGTAATGGGGTATGTAAGGGAAAGTTGGGTTGTAATGGGGTATGTAAGGGAAAGTTGGGTTGTAATGGGGTATGTAAGGGAAAGTTGGGTTGTAATGGGGTATGTAAGGGAAAGTTGGGTTGTAATGGGGTATGTAAGGGAAAGTTGGGTTGTAATGGGGTATGTAAGGGAAAGTTGGGTTGTAATGGGGTATGTAAGGGAAAGTTGGGTTGTAATGGGGTATGTAAGGGAAAGTTGGGTTGTAATGGGGTATGTAAGGGAAAGTTGGGTTGTAATGGGGTATGTAAGGGAAAGTTGGGTTGTAATGGGGTATGTAAGGGAAAGTTGGGTTGTAATGGGGTATGTAAGGGAAAGTTGGGTTGTAATGGGGTATGTAAGGGAAAGTTGGGTTGTAATGGGGTATGTAAGGGAAAGTTGGGTTGTAATGGGGTATGTAAGGGAAAGTTGGGTTGTAATGGGGTATGTAAGGGAAAGTTGGGTTGTAATGGGGTATGTAAGGGAAAGTTGGGTTGTAATGGGGTATGTAAGGGAAAGTTGGGTTGTAATGGGGTATGTAAGGGAAAGTTGGGTTGTAATGGGGTATGTAAGGGAAAGTTGGGTTGTAATGGGGTATGTAAGGGAAAGTTGGGTTGTAATGGGGTATGTAAGGGAAAGTTGGGTTGTAATGGGGATTTAAGGGAAAGTTGGGTTGTAATGGGGTATGTAAGGGAAAGTTGGGTTGTAATGGGGTATGTAAGGGAAAGTTGGGTTGTAATGGGGTATGTAAGGGAAAGTTGGGTTGTAATGGGGTATGTAAGGGAAAGTTGGGTTGTAATGGGGTATGTAAGGGAAAGTTGGGTTGTAATGGGGTATGTAAGGGAAAGTTGGGTTGTAATGGGGTATGTAAGGGAAAGTTGGGTTGTAATGGGGTATGTAAGGGAAAGTTGGGTTGTAATGGGGTATGTAAGGGAAAGTTGGGTTGTAATGGGGTATGTAAGGGAAAGTTGGGTTGTAATGGGGTATGTAAGGGAAAGTTGGGTTTTAATGGGGGATTTAAGGGAAAGTTGGGTTGTAATGGGGTATGTAAGGGAAAGTTGGGTTGTAATGGGGTATGTAAGGGAAAGTTGGGTTGTAATGGGGTATGTAAGGGAAAGTTGGGTTGTAATGGGGTATGTAAGGGAAAGTTGGGTTGTAATGGGGTATGTAAGGGAAAGTTGGGTTGTAATGGGGTATGTAAGGGAAAGTTGGGTTGTAATGGGGTATGTAAGGGAAAGTTGGGTTGTAATGGGGTATGTAAGGGAAAGTTGGGTTGTAATGGGGTATGTAAGGGAAAGTTGGGTTGTAATGGGGTATGTAAGGGAAAGTTGGGTTGTAATGGGGTATGTAAGGGAAAGTTGGGTTGTAATGGGGTATGTAAGGGAAAGTTGGGTTGTAATGGGGTATGTAAGGGAAAGTTGGGTTGTAATGGAGGATGTGAGGGGAAGTTGGGTTGTAATGGGGATTTAAGGGAAAGTTGGGTTGTAATGGGGTATGTAAGGGAAAGTTGGGTTGTAATGGGGTATGTAAGGGAAAGTTGGGTTGTAATGGGGTATGTAAGGGAAAGTTGGGTTGTAATGGGGTATGTAAGGGAAAGTTGGGTTGTAATGGGGTATGTAAGGGAAAGTTGGGTTGTAATGGGGTATGTAAGGGAAAGTTGGGTTGTAATGGGGTATGTAAGGGAAAGTTGGGTTGTAATGGGGTATGTAAGGGAAAGTTGGGTTGTAATGGGGTATGTAAGGGAAAGTTGGGTTGTAATGGAGGATGTGAGGGGAAGTTGGGTTGTAATGGGGATTTAAGGGAAAGTTGGGTTGTAATGGGGTATGTAAGGGAAAGTTGGGTTGTAATGGGGTATGTAAGGGAAAGTTGGGTTTTAATGGGGGATTTAAAGGGAAGTCGGGTTATAATGAGGATTTAAGGGAAAGTTGGGTTGTAATGGGGTATGTAAGGGAAAGTTGGGTTGTAGTGGGAGATGTGTGAATTGGGTTATAATGGGGGATGTGTGGATTGAGTTGTAATGGAAGATTTATGAGAAGGCTGGGTTGTGGTAGATGAATGTGTGGGGTATCCCATTTTAAATGGTGTGGGTGGAGAGTTACGATGGGTGGAGAATTGTGGGAAGGGTGAACGGAAGTGTACACGAGCGAGGATGTGCTGGGGGTGCTTATGTGAACGGAAAGACCTTATGGAGGACGACCAGATGAGTAGTTAATAATATATATTAAGTATTAATAGTCCATCCTCCCATCCCCCTGTAGTCAGTGGGGTGGGCGAATGCTCATGGTACGTCCCTTATGATGAATATATATATAATTATCTAGTCATTAAAAAGGTACAATTCTCTCTAAATTTAATGTATGTTATTTAGGGACGATAGATGGATGATATTGTTAAGAAGTGAAGGTAAAAAATAATAGGGTTTTGTTTGTGTTACGAATATATATATATATATATATATATATATATATATATATATATATATATATATATATATATATATATATATATATATTTTTTTTTTTTTTTTTGGTGGTTCTTTTTTTACGGTGGTATGTCATTCTCCTGCAGCCCAAGGCTACGATACATTCAGTTCAAGGGATGGGCTGGACTCCTTATTTTTGTTTTAAAGCGAGTTCTTTGACGAGACTATCCTCTGACGATGATACAGCTTCGCCAAATGTGACTTAATCTCACGTTGGAGTAAAACAAGGAACTTCAAACTAATTCTTTCATCAGGTGTTAATGAAAATGTTCCTACTCTCATAAAAAATCTTGATGTCTCGGTAGATTTCATCACACAACAGTGCGATGAAAGAAAGCCAACAGGTTGAAGGTGCATACATAAGTATACGTGGGCTGAGTCGGGTGAGGATTCAAGTGGACATCACCTATGTGCTAATTGGCAGCCGTGGAAAGGAGAGACTTTTGGATGTGAATGTGTTGAGAAGGGCAAGTGGTCCAAGAATGTGTCGGTTTGTGGGTACAATGTTACCTTTTTCAGCTCTCCTATGTGTTACCGTCGAATATTAAGGTTGTATGTTGTAACATTATAACCACCAGTATTTCTGGGGATTTCTATTGTTTTTTGTGACTTCGTTCCCCCCACACCCTCTCCTCTCAGTGGTGACTGCAGTGTTAACGTCACATTGTATTCTCTTCACTTCTATTCATCCCTGCTGAGCCATTTGATGTTTTACTTATATTCTTTCCGGCTGCGCAGTACACTGAAGACTTCACACTGATTTGACGTTTTGCTAGGATCCTTGACCTTGTTTATGTTTTGCTAGGTTCCTTGACCTTGTTTATGTTTTGCTAGGTTCCTTGACCTTGTTTATATTTTGCTAGGACCCTTGACCTTGTTTACGTTTTCCTAGGTTCCTTGATCTTGTTTACGTTTTGCTAAGTTCCTTGGCCTTGTTTGTGTTTTGCTAGGTTCCTTGACCTTGTTTATATTTTGCTAGGACCCTTGACCTTGTTTACGTTTTCCTAGGTTCCTTGATCTTGTTTACGTTTTGCTAAGTTCCTTGGCCTTGTTTACATTTTGCTAGGATCCTTGACCTTGTTTGTGTTTTGCTAGGTTCCATGACCTTGTTTATATTTTGCCAGGTTCCTTGACCTTGTTTATGTCTTGCAAGGATCCTTGACCTTGTTTATATTTTGCTAAGATCTTTGACCTTGTTCATGTTTTGGTAGGTTCCTTGACCTTGTTTATGTTTTGCTAAGATCCTTGACCTTGTTTACGTTTTGCTAAGTTCCGTGACCTTGTTTATGTATTGTTAGGTTTCTTGACCATGTTTACATCTCACTTTTTTTTTTTCAATTTGTGGATTTAATTTTTTGTTTAGATTTTACCCATTTTCTTTATCATTCTTGCTGCTGTAGGATTCACCAATTTCTGAATGACTTTACAGCTTTTTGATTCTCTGGTTTACGTCAGTCTTGCTTTAACGACGTGGTTGCTTTTAATCATTTTTCTCCTGATTACATGTTTACTCTCACGCAATTCTTGTACTTTACATAATTTACGTAATTTGATCCCTGTCATGTCGTTTATCCTCTAATTATCCAATACTTATGTCTTAACTCTTTCTAGTTCTGAAGCTTCAAATTCGTCTCCCGTAATGGAACCGGATCAGCATCTGACTCATCATATCCCATTCCATATTTGTGATGAACCTTTTTAACACATTGGTCTTTCCTCAACCACGGCGCCTGAGAACGCAGTTCATCCCTAGAGTAAACTTCACACACACACACGCACACACACACACACACACACACACACACACACACACACACACACACACACACACACACCCCTCTCCGTTGCCTCCTGCCTCACTCGCACGTCACACGAGCAGGAACTGATATGGGGCTTACCAGCGAGAGAGGTGACTGCGTCATAGGGCCTTTGTAAGGGGGCCGGCCTGGAAGGGGGGTACGGCAATGCGAAATGGTGAAGCCAGACAGACGGCGAAGCGATTCTGTAGGAGAGAGAGAGAGAGAGAGAGAGAGAGAGAGAGAGAGAGAGAGAGAGAGAGAGAGAGAGAGAGGGTTCGGGACGAAGGATTTTTGAGAGGTGAAGTCACGACTGTGGTGTGGCGGTAAGAGAGGAGCCCTAGTGTGTGCGTGTGTGTGTGTGTGTGTGTGTGTGTGTAGTAGTAGTAGTAGTAGTAGATGGTAGACGGTGAGATCGACGCGTATTGATAACACTGGCAGCAGTCGTGGCAGTGGCGTGTGTGTGTGTGTGTGTGTGTGTGTGTGTGACTTGCATTCTTGTGGTGTCCTCTTGGCTCAATGTCACGCCTGGCGGTCCCTCACGCCACCGGATGTTGTTATGCCTTCCATCCCGGAAGGTTTATGGTCTCGGCCAGTGCGGGGAATTCGTCCTTGGCCGAGGATACAGCAGAAGCAGCTCCTCCTCCTCCTCCTCCTCCTCCTCCTCCTCCTTTGTCTCGTGGGGTTTTGGAGTAAGGAGTGGAGTCTCGTCTCATTGTGAATGGTACCGCTGGATGTCGAGGATTTTTAGAGTTGGATTCCCCCCCTTTTTTTTCTTACAGTGAATGGTAGTCTTTTGATTACAGATTTTAGGGGTTGATCCTCTTCTTAAAGTGATTGATAGTCATTTGTTTCCAAATGTTAGAGTTTGATCCACTTCTTACAGTGAGTGATAGTCTTTTGTCTCCATATTTTAGAGTTTGATTGTCCTTTGTACAATGAATGATACTCTTTTGTTTCCAGATGTTTTATTATTCTCCTCTCCTTATTGTGAATGAGGAACGCTTTGTTATTTCTTGAGAATGAGTTTGACATTAGCATATAAGCTATGGATGATTATTGTCATTTTAAAAGAAGAGATAGAGAGGCCCTCTGGCTCTTGGTAGATGTTATGTTAGCCCTGGGAAAGCACTGAACACCCACGCTGGTCTTATAGACCATGTCCGAGAAACGTTTTGCTACGAGTGACCCTTCCTCCCCCTTCTGGAAATGGAGGGTTGGCGATGATGGTGTGTAATGTGGCGAAGACGAGTCGTGTGTGGTGTTACTGTCTATTGTTAGACCGTCGAGCACGACGGTACGATCCTCGAACACGAAGGAGCGACTCCCTTGAGCACGACGGTACGACGCTATGGTATAATACCCTGGTTTCTGCCCTGACTCCCCCTCTTCAAAGGTCAGGTCAAAGGACTGATCATTATACCCAAGGGTCGTGCTGGTCGCGTTCAGTGGTCGTCCCTTCGCTCTCAAGGGTCGTACCTTCGTGTGCTCTAGGGTCGTACCCTCGTGTTGCTCTGGGAGACATGAGACCTTATCCTCACGTCTCTACAAGGGGAAAGAAGAGACGATTTGAATTATTTTTCAAATACTTCAAGTCTGATAGATGTCCACCACCTGAAAGGGAAAATGGTAGTGTCACACACACACACACACACACACACAGAAGAAGAATGACATTTCAAAATGACTTAAGCTGCCCTTGTAGGTTTTGCGTTACACAAGGTTATTATTTGTGGGAAAAAATTATTGAGTGACGAAACAGATTACAACCGTAAGGATCCGGGTAGATCACAACCGTAAGGATCCGGGTAGATCACAACCGTAAGGAACCGTAAGGACTACAACCACAAGGATCTAATTTCACAATCTGGCGGAGCGAATCGCTTCGGAGGGACGATCTCAATATTCTTTTTTCCCTAATGTCTCCTCGTTGAATGACATTACCCTGCAGGACTCTGCCTAGAAACGGATCGTAGGACCGCTAGGTTAAGGCTCCTCCTCCTCCTCCTCCTCCTCTACTCCTGGTTGTCAATTAAACCCGGTCGGCCATTCCTGCATCGCTATGAGGGCGTAAAAGCTCCCCCGGAAAGGCTTCAGAGCGGCTGTAGCTCCTCGACCAAATTAGTCCATTACTTGATTGACCTGAAACACACACACACACACACACACACACACACACACACACACACACACACACTCAGGGGCTTCCTACCGTCCCATTCCCAACATTACTCTCATTACCCTCTCCTCATTAACTGATTTAGACACGACAAGACACTGTGACTGAAGTGTGTTACATATTTACCTACGATAATTTCGCCGAGGGTTGGGTGGGAGGGAGGGGACTGTGTGTGTGTGTGTGTGTGTGTGTGTGTGTGTGTGTGTGTGTGGTGGGGTGACGGGAGAAGTGTGTGTGTGTGTGTGTGTGTGTGTGACGGGAGGAGGAAGCTCAGTGTGTTGTCTGGTGGTAGTGGCCAAAAGCCTTCACTCTTGTTTGTTGGTTGGGGGGACTTTTCCCCTCCCGTCCCCGGAGACTCCTGCGCCTTTGCCACCTCGATGGAGGTAATGTTATTTACTTTATATAGACACACACACACACACACACACACACACACATACGCACACACACACACACACGTGCTCTCCAAATGATTGCTGGAGTTCTACGAATCTGGAGGAGTTTCAGTCCTCCTCCGATGGGAAGGGAGATGGATGAGGACCACGCACGTATGAGGAACCAGAGGTCGTGGCAGACGATGGTGTGTCATCGACGAATGGGAGCGAAGGAACTTGTTGGTGTGGGAGGAATGAATCGCACGACGTCTGTGGGACTGTATGCCATTCGCTTTGTATATAAGCGAATTATACGAAGAATTACAGTGTGTGGGTATGATATAAGGCTCTTCCTCAGATGTTTGAACGAAAAAAAATATATATCGGGTTTCACGTGTGAATTTTGATTTGAAACGGCGTATTGATTGTACACTTACACATGTTGTGCCGGGTGGCGCAAAAGAGAATATACAGTGTGCACAAAAAGGTCCAGGGTGTCTGTAAATAGATAATAGATTGATATACGTATTTGTGCATGTAATCTAAGAGTCCTTTAAGCATGTATGTGTCTGTGTGCCAAGCGGACGCCCACCAGCACCCGATAAAGTCGTCGTTTTTTTCTTTTCGAACTTAAGAAAAAAGAAGTCTCTTCTCGTAGGTCATATTGGCCCGAGGTTTGCCGTACACACACACATAACGAGCGTGAGGAGGGCGAGTGTTTATGTTGGTTAATAAGACAGATCGGAACCCTCGACCCTTTAAACGAAGCGGGAAGCGGGTTGGGTGGGGGGTAGAAGTTAGGGGGGGGGGGGGAAACGAGGCGATCAATAACTCGTTACGATACTACCATCGTTAAGGACACATGTGAAGCCTCCGAGGGCCATCGTGGCACAAAAGACCGCACTTTACCATCCTGTGATGGTGCGCAAGGCAGCCATATTGTTTTGGATCCTCCCTTCCCCTCCCTTCCCCTCCCCTCCCCTCCCCTCCCTTCCCCTCTCCTCCCCTCCCCTCCCCTCCCCTCCCCTCCCTTCCCCTCCCTTCCCCTCCCCTCCCCTCCCCTCCCCTCCCCTTCCTTCTGTCTCCCACAACGGGAAACAGATGAAGGTCGGGCGATCCGTGTCAACCCCGTATCACGGATTTTTTTATTCACTCTCTCTTTCGTTCATCATGAGCTCTACCTGGACTTCCAAACGGAGCTCTACGTTTAACACACAAGTTTAACGAAATGACGACAAATTTTGGTAAAGGTGTATTTGATTATTTTGCGGTGTGTGTGTGTGTGTGTGTGTGTGTGTGTGTGTGTGTGTGTGTTGTGAAGAGAGAGAAAGAGACAGGCGTAATTTTCGTATGCGGGCGACAGGCAGATCCCGTGAGGGAGGTGTGGAAGCTTCTGCCCAAAGAAACCTTATCGGAGGGAAAACACGTTTGGAGGATGAAAGGCTGGGGCAGACAAGGGATGAGGGAGGGAGGGAGTCGTGTCGCCGTGTTGGTGAGCCTTTTGAATGTGTGTGTGTGTGTGTGTGTGTGTGTGTGTGTGTATTGTTTATATAGCGTGTCTGTATGGGTATGGAGGGCGTGTGTATGTATGTATATGGAAGGCTTATGTGTGCACGTTTGTATGGTTGGACTTTGTTTTATTGTGCATGTACGTATGTCTGTCAACATTTCAGCTAATGTGTATGTCTATGTGCGTGTGTTGGGAAGGGGTAGAGTATGAATATGTACTTGTTTTGGGAGTATATAGAATATATATATATATACTTGTAGGATGTAGGATGTATATTTGTGTAGAGCTATGTATGTGTATCTGTGCTGGTATTATCAGTTTATTGGGCGGGTATGAATGTGTTTTTGCTTTGTCTGTACCCTAGATTTCCTCATTTCCAGCACCCACTACTGTCTATCTCTCTCGCCTCCACCAAGATCAGACGGTAAACACATAATCCAGTAGTGACCCTTGGCTCTCATCACCACTCCACCCACGTATACTTGCGTATGCATTTATATTTATTTTTCACCAGGTATTCCCAGTCACTAACCCGTTTTTAAAACCCAGCTGAACAAGCTTTCCACCTTTTCCATTTACGGTGGATACCCGCCATTGCTACGCAGTCATACCCTCACATTCCCGACCCTTGCATTCAAATGTCCCACTACTAAGACTCGATCCTTTGTATCATATTGCTGATGCACTCACTCATCTCCTTCCACAAGATTCGCCTCTCTTCTTCACTCCTTTCGGTACCAGGTGCGTAAACAATGGCGCGTATCCGTCTCTTGTAATTCACTTTTACTCTCACTCACATCAGTTTAGAAATTCCTTTCCAGTATTCTTGAACCCATACTCATAATTCTGCTTCATCAGCACTACCATCCTCTTCTTTCCTCTCACCTTCACGCTAACCTCAAAATTTACCCTTTGGACATTCCTGAATCACTCTTCCCCCATCCCCTTGAGCTTAGTGTCACTCAGAGTCAGAACATCCAGTTCCTCTCTGGAAACATACTACCTGTCCCTCCCTTCTCATGTTGGTGACGTCCACGCACATCCAGACACCGCATCCAGAGCTTGTGAGGTGGATGAGCACACCTCGCTTGGCTCCTGCTTCTGCTCCCATTGTTGAAAGTAGCAGTGCGCGGAGGGGAGGGTTTCCAGCCCCTCGCTCCCGCCTCCATTAGCCGCATCTTACAACACACTGCAGGTAATACGTGGGAAATTCTTTTTTTTTATTCTTATGTCCCCAGGGTTAAAGGCGACTTGTGATTTAGGATGAATCATATCGTGTGAGCTTCGTCTTGTCACTGTTAAGCGCAAGATATGAAGGAGTTTTGTGTTTGTGGGTTTAGCTCCAGCAACCCAAGTGTATGTACGTGAGGCAGAGAAAGAGAGAAGCGATGCTGGGCCAGGGCAAGGGAACACGACAGCCACTGCTGTGCTGGCTCATTAACCCGTTGTCACTAATCCTTCTAACACTGAGGCAGTAGTACTTCCCTGGTCACTGCCTTCCTCTACACCTATGTACCGTGGTATCTATCTATCTATCTATCTACATCTATCTGTCTGTCTCTCTATCTATCTATCTATCTATCTATCTATCTATCTATCTATATATATATATATATATATATATATATATATATATATATATATATATATATATATATATATATATATATATCTTTCTTTCTTTTAAACTATTCGCCATTTCCCGCGTTAGCGAGGTAGCGTTAAGAACAGAGGACTGGGCTTTTTTTGGAATATCCTCACCCGGCCCCCTCTGTTCCTTCTTTTGGAAAAAAAAAAAATTCTGTTCAGTGCGTTGAACACTACGCGCTTGTGTGCTTCATGGCAGAATTTCGATATATGTATCTGGCGATAGATAAACACGTTCTCCCTTTCTGTGTATCTGTCTGTCTCTCTATCGCTCAGGTACCGAGATGTGTAGTCACGGTGGCGGAATGGGACTTCCAAGTGTTTCTCAAGTACCCTTCCCTGACCCAAGTTGTTGTCATCTCTCTCACCCTCACATACACGTGGATTGCTAGTATTCAGTCCTCACACACACACACACACACACACACACACACACACACACACACACACACACACACACACCAGTGGATCTCCAACAACCAGCTGTCTACTGCAATTATATCCATTCTCTTTTAATCACTGGGAGTAATTAATCAAGAGGGAGGCCCAACAGCTGGTAATTAATCTGTCAGGAGGGTCATCGCGCATGATGACTTGACCACCTTTTGCCCTTCATGGGACGCGCCCTCTGTAGGGGGAGAGAGAGGGTAGGGACGAACTGTACGTGGGTGTACAGGGGGAGGACAGACAGTACGTACGGGAAACGAGATAGTCCGCTGGTGAACTGAGGAGTCCATACGTGGGAGTACGTGGGTGGAACGAAGAGTACATGGGACCAATAGTACATGGGTGAGACGAGGAGTACGTGGAGTACATGAGTACAGATATGAGTATATGGATTGGACTAAGACTACGTGGGAGTGCATGGGTGGAACGGAGAGTACATGGGAGTATATGGACGAATGGTACATGGGTGAGACGAGGAGTACCTGGAGTACATGGGTACAAATATGAGTACATGGGTCGGACTAAGTATCTTGGGAGTACATGGGGGAGAACAGGTAAGAGAAGACCTCATTGTTAATGGCGATGGCATCTGCTGGAGGACAATAATAGTATCGTAAAATTTCTCTGGAAGATAGATGGAGACAGTATGATAAAGGAGAAGGAGGCTTCAGTGGGAGGAGCTGGTGCATGGAAGGACAGATAACAGGAGAACCCTGATGGTCTATGACAGGGTTACCTGCCTGCGGACAGTAATAACATCTTAGGTTCCTAATCTGTTATCGAGAGGGACAGGGTAGTAAAGCAGAAGGCACCTCCTCCCCACCCACCCACCACAGCCAGCAGGAAATTAGTTAAGATGGAACGCCATGAAGTAAGTATAGTGTGTACTGCCGTGGGAGTTTTATTGGAAAATGCGAGTGAGAGTATAATCTACTCTGGTGCTGAAACGGGTTTAATCTTGGGATGGAGGCTCAACTCAGAAGGACAAGAAGTTAGAAATTGTATGTTAACGAGAAATTTAGATGAGTATATCTTTCTGGAGCAAGTTGATTTACTGACCCTTACCATTATTGAAGTATTTCTTGAGCCTTCGTGCAAAGTTATTTTAGGACCGCGCATTGACAGCATCTGCTGATGAATGTAGTCCAAAGTTGTGTATCTCCACAGCTGAAATAGTGATTCGTTCCTCATTAGTGCTGCATCTCTTCATTCCATACCATATCTCTGGTCGTTGAATTTGTGACTGATGTGAAGCAATGCTGAGTGACTTGATATTTTAGGAGCTGAGGAATTTTGGGAGGGGTTTGGTGTGGAGAGCTGCTGGAGGTAGGGTGAGGAAGACAAGACTGGGTATAGAGCAGAGATAAGAAGGATAGAGGGTGCAGGTAATAGGTTCTCTGAGACTCGATCATCGGTGCATCACTGTAACTGTAGAACGAGGAAGGGGCAGCTACGTGTAACAGTACCTTAAGTGTTGCTTGCTACTTGGTAAGATGACATAGATATATGGTCAGTTAAACTAGTAAGAATTTCGAGAAAACAACAGTAAAGAAGGAAATAAAAAATGTAAATACACAACCAGTAACTTCGAATGAAAGATCCCGTTTTGCATATTACAATAGATACAGTGTAAGATTCATAACATTTTTTGTGGTTCTGTTAATTTGTCAGCGTATCTAAAAACGAAATTACTGCGAATGGTCGAGTGGCCTTTTAAGGTGTTGTGCCAAGTAGACCCACGTGAATATCCGATTACATATTGTCAGTAAAAGTTATTTACCGAACTGCATAGAAGCTTATGATTACAAAGCAAATCCCCATGAAGACTAGAACAGTCCACCATAGGTTTGGAGCTGATAATCGTTTTCTCTGGTCACAGTGACCCGTTTTCTATCAGTACTAACGCCATTATCCAGGGGGGTGGTGGAGAGAAGTGGATGGGAAGGGAGGGGGAGGAGGCGAGAAATTGGGAGGGGGAGGTGTGTTGGGTGGTCGTTAAGCTGAGGGGATTATAGTATCGATCTAGCGAGGGGCGTGGTTAGTCATAGATACAGGCCAGGAGCAGCAGTAATGGTCGTATGCCACCTCGATGTTGTGAGTTGGCAACCTTGTTGTTTTAGTTTTTCCCATTTTCTACGCGGGGTGAGATTTCTTTTTCACTTACGGACGAAAATCAGCTGTTTTAGCGTATCTTGCACGGTAGTAAACGCTTTAGAGATCAATGTTCGTCCTTTTTAGTTCGTGATGTAGAGATAAGTTATCAGCAGTGTCTTACTGACGAAGAAGGTGAAGATGATAATGAATAAAGATGTCAGTTTCAAGTGATTTACGAAAGTAGATAATTAAATGCTTTGTTTGCTAATGTGATTTACACAATGTACATATTACATTTGCAAATTTACAGTAGATTTTTATTTTTTCCAAGGATTCATGGTATTTGTGTGTGTGTGTGTGTGTACGAAAGGTAAATTTCACTTAAGAGTTCACCAGCCGTTGTATGCAGATGTGGCAGTTTGCATGGTGCAAGAAACTGCCATCGTTGGTTGTAGGAGAACTTATGACTGATATCAGAGTTTTATATTATCATTTTGTATCCATGTATATACATGATATGTATATTTAGTAAAACTGCAAATTTTCTATCACATCTTTCTGTGATCAGCGAGTTGGTGGGATCCCAGAGCATAAAAATGACGGATCATATTCCCTTTTTTCCCCCTTTTAAAAAGGTGTTAGAATTTGGTATCTTTATATTTCAATTTTGTTTATACTTGGTAATTCTTATAATGATATTGTATGAATAGGTAAACCTGTACTTAGTGATGTGTTGTTTTTATTAACTCATGGTTTCTTTTGTATATAAACCTGATCATTGTGATCAAATATATCCATAAAGTTAAATTAGGTCGTATCTTTAATAATAGCCTATCTGTTTCTCTCCATCCTGTCTGTCTATCTATCAATTTATATATCTGTGTATCAATCTATCTGTATCTTCGTATGCATGCATGTATTTTAGCATTTGTTTATCTCCCACTCACCTTTTTATGTATTTCAGTATTTTGCATTTTTCTCCAAATGTGTTCAGCTCTTCCCTTGGGCTGGCACTCATACCCTCTTATATATATATATATATATATATATATATATATATATATATATATATATATATATATATCCTTATACTAGCGTACCATTTTGACCATACCTTCTGTACTCTATAGCATCTTCAACTGGCGTGTGAAATAAATAGATAACTGTTAATTGAACATAGGCAGCCACTCGGTTGAAAATACGTACACAGCTCATGTACGACAGACATTACAAAACTGGTTGTCCATGATGGTTGCTAGTTAACCAATCATCGAAGAGCTTAGGATCAAATTTCGTCTGGATGTATCCACGCTCTGGGTAAACACGTGAGAGAGATGCATGTAGATAGCCAGGGTGGTGGCAGATAGACAGGGATATGTTTACATCGTAAATAATTATGTATTTCGTTGAACATATAAGTGGTGAATTAGTACATGAATACAGTGTGTGTGTGTGTATGTGTGTGTGTGTGTGTGTGTGTGTGTGAATCATGCTGTTGCTCCCCAGCCTCCAGCACTCTCCTCCTGGCCTCTTCCCTCCCTCGCCACCTCAAAACTACCGCCGCCGCCAGAGCTCACACACACACCCACCCTCCCTGCCTGCCTGGCAGCTAGTGATCGGTGTAATCCCAGTACTGCCCTCATATTGGCACCATCCATCACCAGGACACTGGCATTAAAGCACACACACACACACACACACACACACCCTTCCCACTCTCTCCTCTCCCTCTCTCTCTCTCTCTCTCTCTCTCTCTCTCTCTCTCTCTCTCTCTCTCTCGCTTTATATATCTCTCTCCCAGGATGTTTTCTTTAGTATTTCCCGGATCCTCGGTATATAAACTGCTTTCGTGTGTATTCTCCAGTTAATCTTGCTTAGGATGGGGTTATAATTCCGCTGCTGTGATTTGTTTGGTTATCCATTGATGATGGTTTGATGTTGCTGTGTGGGAAGGGAGTTCTACACTCGTGGAACCTCATCGCTTTCACATGTTTTTTTAGTTATGATTTTTCTAGTCTTATGCTGTCCACATTGACAAATGTATCACCTGTTGACATCAAACGGAATCTTTTACAAACTTGAAGTTCGTGATCAGGTCATCCCTCACTCTTCTCTCTTTCATGGTAGACCAATTTCATTCCCTCTGACCTTTCGCTGGAACTCGTCTGTCTCAATTCTGGTCCCTCCTCCAAACCTTCTCTGTTAAGTGTTCTCACAACTACTTCAAATACGGTGACCAAACCTGAAAAGAACACACTGGTTTTTTTGGCGTAATGTAGGATGTGAACATAGTGACCAATATTGATTTTCTGAACCACGGATGTAAATGCGTATCAGGTTCACAGTGTCAGGCGTAAGAACTGACATACCCCCGTAAGATCAGCAGTTTCTTACGCGTTTTGTGTTTTTTTTGGCGTACGTTCGTAAGAGATCTCCCACAGATTTTGAAGACGAAAACTAGGAATATTCCCACCAGATTCGCCAATGTTTTCTCTCTACCCCCACACGTCCCTGGCCTGCGCTACTGATGTTGCTTCTGATATTTGCACTTTGATTGGTCGATGTTTGTTGAGGTAGACTCTCGCATGGCGCCGCGGTAGGGGAAGCGTCCACTGTCAACTGCCAGCGGTGGGACGTACCCCGGCAGCGTGTCGCCTTGAAGACCAGTGTGGCAGAAGTGATCCACCTGTTGATTATAGAAATTATACTTGTCCTGTCCTGGAGAATGTTATGTAACTATGGTGTATGTTGTCTTTCCATGTATCTACTTCGGTCCATCTATCGACCTTCTCTCTCTCTCTCTCTCTCTCTCTCTCTCTCTCTCTCTCTCTCTCTATATATATATATATATATATATATATATATATATATATATATATGTATATATATATATATATATATATATATATATATATATATATATATATATATATATATATATATATATGTGTGTGTGTGTGTGTGTGTGTGTGTGTGTGTGTGTGTAGAAGAGGAGGAGCGCTGTTGCCGCCGTCGACCATCGCTGGGAGAGTGTCGTCACTTAATCTTACGACCCAGCGTTGCACACACCGCCCGTATTCTGGCTCACGTCAAAGGGCTTTACTTGGCGAGGGTTCGAGTCCCGGGTGAATCGGTGGGCGTCCCCCCCGCCGGCAGCCACCATCAGGGGTCGTGTGAATGAGGGAGCAGCACTGGTTAGGTGGCAGTTATTATAGGTTCTTCGGTGTTATTGTGATTCTCTCTCTCTCTCTCTCTCTCTCTCTCTCTCTCTCTCTCTCTCTCTCTCTCTCTCTCTCTCTCAGAAAGAAAGCGACAGGACGGCTCAAAGATAGTGCGGGTTATGGCAAAGGTGTATATCTCTTCACAGGACATGATAGTTCGGGGCCTTGTGGGGGCCAGATATCACATAAACATGGAGACCCAGAAATGAAATGTCTGCAAGGGTTGGGTAAGTTTGCTGGGCGACTTGCGTCCCTATCAGTCAAGATGGCTTGTGTTATTTAGAGATGATAAAAAGGACTATCTCGATTTTATATGTAAAACTAGTTTCTAGTTTGAAGTTAAATGTGTAGACGTGAGTAGACTCTTCTATGTTCTCATGGGAAAGGCCAGATAAGCCCTTAGGAGTATAGCGGAGCGACATGCCCTTTGAGTTCGAAGTGAAGATGCCTTGAGTATGATTTGCCCGGCCCCTTTTTTGACCTTACGCAGGTCAAAGGCCAGCCCATCATACCAATAG
Source organism: Panulirus ornatus (assembly GCF_036320965.1). NCBI lineage: Eukaryota > Metazoa > Arthropoda > Malacostraca > Decapoda > Palinuridae > Panulirus > Panulirus ornatus. Next base: position 15,735,112 of record NC_092225.1, read on the forward strand.
TCGTATCGTCCTTCTTTACAGGTCGTGCATTCGCACCGAAGGGTCGTACCGTCGTACTCAAGGGTCGTGCTGTCGTGCTCAAGGGTCGTGCTGTCGTGCTCAAGGGTCGTACAATCGGGATCAAGGGTCGTCACTTTGATCCGACGACCGTACCCTCGTGGGTGAGGGGGTTAAATGAACCATGACCTCAAATTACAGTTAGTGATTCATTTCATTGAAAGAAATATAAAACGTTTGCCCTTCTAACAAACGTTTGATAGGAGTTACAAACGTTTAACGGGAGTTAACTTGACAACGTAAGCCTCTAGACGACATTGATTACACATTGTTTAATCACTTGTGTAATTACAAATTGTGTAATCACTTGTGTATTATACATTGTGTAATCATTAATCACTGATAAATTTCACATAATTTTAATCTCGGTTCCTTAAGAATGTCGTATGGAAAATCCCTGGTGTAGCAGTGGAGAGTCACTGGCCATGGCGCATTCAGGGTCGCCCAGGGTCGAGTTCACATTGGTTCGAGTCCCGGTCGCGTCGGCCGGTTCGCAGTTATCCTAGCTGTTCATCCTTCCTTAGGGGACGATCGGCTGGGCGATTAGACGGGTACCTGGTTTAGGCTAGTGTGTATATATATATATATATATATATATATATATATATATATATATATATATATATATATACAGAAGGTTAGTTATGATCAAAGGATGCGTTAGATACACAAGGGGATCGCGGAGCTTGAAGTTAGACTTTGAGCTCATTACAGTCACTGTCTTAACCCCTTCGCGGGGGCTTCCAATTTCATCAGATCTCAAGAGATGATGAGGAGTGAGGTTGTTGTGGTGTGAGGGTGGAGCTGGGGGTGGTGTATAGTGAGGTTATTGTTGTAGCCGATCGCATCCTGCTTCTCTAACTTATACACACACACACACACACACACACACACACACACACACACACGTACACACTGCCTCTCCCAGTGCCCGCCGTCTGTAAGGTTGAGACTCTCATTCGCCGACCATAGCAGCGTCCACCATCGTGTAGGATATATTTAGGCTGGTCGTTCTGACCCAGCATGTACACTGCTCGTCCCGCCATTGTTTAAGCTCGACAGTGTAATAAATGACTTGACAAACTCTCTCTCTCTCTCTCTCTCTCTCTCTCTCTCTCTCTCTCTCTCTCTCTCTCTCCTCTCTCTCTCTCTCTCCGGCGAGGAGGGGAAAAGGGGGTGGGTGGGGTTTGGTGATAGTCTAGCTGGGGTGGGAGGAGGGTAGGGTAAACCGAGCCTGGAGTGGGGAAGGAGGGAGGGACACCGAGGCTAGGGCTGGAGAATGATGGCACGTGCAGGCAACACCAGCATAGTGGAAGGCTTCTGAAAAGAATAGTTAGATGAACAACTGTAAATATGTATCTGAAATGTGTGTGTGTGTGTGTGTGTGTGTGTGTGTGTTGTGTGTGTGTGTGTAGAAGAGGAGGAGCGCTGTTGCCGCAGTCGACCATCGCTGGGAGAGTGTCGTCACTTAATCTTACGACCCAGCGTTGCACACACCGCCCGTATCTGGCTCACGTCAAAGGGCTTTTACTGGCGAGGTTCGAGTCCCGGGTGAATCGGTGGGCGTCCCCCCGCCGGCAGCCACCATCAGGGGTCGTGTGAATGAGGAGCAGCACTGGTTAGGTTGCAGTTTATTATAGGTTCTTCGGTGTTATTGTGATTCTCTCTCTCTCTCTCATCTCTCTCTCTCTCTCTTCTCTCTCTCTCTCTCCTCTCTCTCTCTCTCTCGCTCTCTCTCTCTCTCAGAAAGAAAGCGACAAGACGGCTCAAAGATAGTGCGGGTTATGGCAAAGGTGTATATCTCTTCACAGGACATGATAGTACTGGGGCCTTGTGGGGGCCAGATATCACATAAACATGGAGACCCAGAAATGAAATGTCTACAAGGGTTGGGTAAGTTTGCTGGGCGACTTGCGTCCCTATCAGTCAAGATGGCTTGGGTTATTTAGAGATGATAAAAAGGACTATCTCGATTTTATATGTAAAACTAGTTTCTAGTTTGAAGTTAAATGTGTAGACGTGAGTAGACTCTTCTATGTTCTCATGGGAAAGGCCAGATAAGCCCTTAGGAGTATAGCGGAGCGACATGCCCTTTGAGTTCGAAGTGAAGATGCCTTGAGTATGATTTGCCCGGCCCCTTTTTTGACCTTACGCAGGTCAAAGGCCAGCCCATCATACCATTAGTCGTATCGTCCTTCTTTACAGGTCGTGCATTCGCACCGAAGGGTCGTACCGTCGTACTCAAGGGTCGTGCTGTCGTGCTCAAGGGTCGTGCTGTCGTGCTCAAGGGTCGTACAACTCGGATCAAGGGTCGTCACTTTGATCCGACGACCGTACCCTCGTGGGTGAGGGGGTTAAATGAACCATGACCTCAAATTACAGTTAGTGATTCATTTCATTGAAAGAAATATAAAACGTTTGCCCTTCTAACAAACGTTTGATAGGAGTTACAAACGTTTAACGGGAGTTAACTTGACAACGTAAGCCTCTAGACGACATTGATTACACATTGTTTTAATCACTTGTGTAATTACACATTGTGTAATCACTTGTGTATTATACATTGTGTAATCATTAATCACTGATAAATTTCACATAATTTTAATCTCGGTTCCTTAAGAATGTCGTATGGAAAATCCCTGGTGTAGCAGTGGAGAGTCACTGGCCATGGCGCATTCGGGTCGCCCAGGGTCGAGTTCACATTGGTTCGAGTCCCGGTCGCGTCGGCTGGTTCGCAGTTATCCTAGCTGTTCATCCTTCCTTAGGGGACGATCGGCTGGGCGATTAGACGGTACCTGGTTTAGGCTAGTGTGTATATATATATATATTATATATATATATATTATATATATATATATAGTATATATATATATATATATATACAGAAGGTTAGTTATGATCAAAGGATGCGTTAGATACACAAGGGGATCGCGGAGCTTGAAGTTAGACTTTGAGCTCATTACAGTCACTGTCTTAACCCCTTCGCGGGGCTTCCAATTTCATCAGATCTCAAGAGATGATGAGGAGTGAGGTTGTGTTGTGGTGTGAGGGTGGAGCTGGGGGTGGTGTATAGTGAGGTTATTGTTGTAGCCGATCGCATCCTGCTTCTCTAACTTACACACACACACACACACACACACACACACACACACACACACACACACACACGTACACACTGCCTCTCCCAGTGCCCGCCGTCTGTAAGGTTGAGACTCTCATTCGCCGACCATAGCAGCGTCCACCATCGTGTAGGATATATTTAGGCTGGTCGTTCTGACCCAGCATGTACACTGCTCGTCCCGCCATTGTTTAAGCTCGACAGTGTAATAAATGACTTGACAAACTCTCTCTCTCTCTCTCTCTCTCTCTCTCTCTCTCTCTCTCTCTCTCTCTCTCTCTCTCTCTCTCTCTCTTCTCTCTCTCCTCTCTCTCTCTCTCCGGCGAGGAGGGGAAAAGGGGGTGGGTGGGGTTTGGTGATAGTCTAGCTGGGGTGGGAGGAGGGTAGGGTAAACCGAGCCTGGGTTGGGGAAGGAGGGAGGGACACCGAGGCTAGGGCTGGAGAATGATGGCACGTGCAGGCAACACCAGCATAGTGGAAGGCTTCTGAAAAGAATAGTTAGATGAACAACTGTAAATATGTATCTGAAATGTGTGTGTGTGTGTGTGTGTGTGTGTGTGTGTAAGATTACTATTTTTGTATACAGATATATTCAACCTTGTCTATATGTATCATGTCTTTACCTCATGTTAGCACAAGTATACATGCCTTGCCTACGTTTGTGTGTGTGTGTGTGTGTATAGAATGTTTTCCTATATCCTCAGAGATAATGTTGACCGTATCAATTTCCGACCAGACCCCCATGTTCAAAAGTAAGGGTCATACCGTCGCGCTCAAGGGTCATACCGTCGCGCTCAAGGGTCATACCGTCGCGCTCAAGGGTCATACCGTCGCGCTCAAGGGTCATACCGTCGCGCTCAAGGGTCATACCGTCGCGCTCAAGGGTCATACCGTCGCGCTCAAGGGTCATACCGTCGCGCTCAAGGGTCATACCGTCGCGCTCAAGGGTCATACCGTCGCGCTCAAGGGTCATACCGTCGCGCTCAAGGGTCATACCGTCGCGCTCAAGGGTCATACCGTCGCGCTCAAGGGTCATACCGTCGCGCTCAAGGGTCATACCGTCGCGCTCAAGGGTCATACCGTCGCGCTCAAGGGTCATACCGTCGCGCTCAAGGGTCATACCGTCGCGCTCAAGGGTCATACCGTCGCGCTCAAGGGTCATACCGTCGCGCTCAAGGGTCATACCGTCGCGCTCAAGGGTCATACCGTCGCGCTCAAGGGTCATACCGTCGCGCTCAAGGGTCATACCGTCGCGCTCAAGGGTCATACCGTCGCGCTCAAGGGTCATACCGTCGCGCTCAAGGGTCATACCGTCGCGCTCAAGGGTCATACCGTCGCGCTCAAGGGTCATACCGTCGCGCTCAAGGGTCATACCGTCGCGCTCAAGGGTCATACCGTCGCGCTCAAGGGTCATACCGTCGCGCTCAAGGGTCATACCGTCGCGCTCAAGGGTCATACCGTCGCGCTCAAGGGTCATACCGTCGCGCTCAAGGGTCATACCGTCGCGCTCAAGGGTCATACCGTCGCGCTCAAGGGTCATACCGTCGCGCTCAAGGGTCATACCGTCGCGCTCAAGGGTCATACCGTCGCGCTCAAGGGTCATACCGTCGCGCTCAAGGGTCATACCGTCGCGCTCAAGGGTCATACCGTCGCGCTCAAGGGTCATACCGTCGCGCTCAAGGGTCATACCGTCGCGCTCAAGGGTCATACCGTCGCGCTCAAGGGTCATACCGTCGCGCTCAAGGGTCATACCGTCGCGCTCAAGGGTCATACCGTCGCGCTCAAGGGTCATACCGTCGCGCTCAAGGGTCATACCGTCGCGCTCAAGGGTCATACCGTCGCGCTCAAGGGTCATACCGTCGCGCTCAAGGGTCATACCGTCGCGCTCAAGGGTCATACCGTCGCGCTCAAGGGTCATACCGTCGCGCTCAAGGGTCATACCGTCGCGCTCAAGGGTCATACCGTCGCGCTCAAGGGTCATACCGTCGCGCTCAAGGGTCATACCGTCGCGCTCAAGGGTCATACCGTCGCGCTCAAGGGTCATACCGTCGCGCTCAAGGGTCATACCGTCGCGCTCAAGGGTCATACCGTCGCGCTCAAGGGTCATACCGTCGCGCTCAAGGGTCATACCGTCGCGCTCAAGGGTCATACCGTCGCGCTCAAGGGTCATACCGTCGCGCTCAAGGGTCATACCGTCGCGCTCAAGGGTCATACCGTCGCGCTCAAGGGTCATACCGTCGCGCTCAAGGGTCATACCGTCGCGCTCAAGGGTCATACCGTCGCGCTCAAGGGTCATACCGTCGCGCTCAAGGGTCATACCGTCGCGCTCAAGGGTCATACCGTCGCGCTCAAGGGTCATACCGTCGCGCTCAAGGGTCATACCGTCGCGCTCAAGGGTCATACCGTCGCGCTCAAGGGTCATACCGTCGCGCTCAAGGGTCATACCGTCGCGCTCAAGGGTCATACCGTCGCGCTCAAGGGTCATACCGTCGCGCTCAAGGGTCATACCGTCGCGCTCAAGGGTCATACCGTCGCGCTCAAGGGTCATACCGTCGCGCTCAAGGGTCATACCGTCGCGCTCAAGGGTCATACCGTCGCGCTCAAGGGTCATACCGTCGCGCTCAAGGGTCATACCGTCGCGCTCAAGGGTCATACCGTCGCGCTCAAGGGTCATACCGTCGCGCTCAAGGGTCATACCGTCGCGCTCAAGGGTCATACCGTCGCGCTCAAGGGTCATACCGTCGCGCTCAAGGGTCATACCGTCGCGCTCAAGGGTCATACCGTCGCGCTCAAGGGTCATACCGTCGCGCTCAAGGGTCATACCGTCGCGCTCAAGGGTCATACCGTCGCGCTCAAGGGTCATACCGTCGCGCTCAAGGGTCATACCGTCGCGCTCAAGGGTCATACCGTCGCGCTCAAGGGTCATACCGTCGCGCTCAAGGGTCATACCGTCGCGCTCAAGGGTCATACCGTCGCGCTCAAGGGTCATACCGTCGCGCTCAAGGGTCATACCGTCGCGCTCAAGGGTCATACCGTCGCGCTCAAGGGTCATACCGTCGCGCTCAAGGGTCATACCGTCGCGCTCAAGGGTCATACCGTCGCGCTCAAGGGTCATACCGTCGCGCTCAAGGGTCATACCGTCGCGCTCAAGGGTCATACCGTCGCGCTCAAGGGTCATACCGTCGCGCTCAAGGGTCATACCGTCGCGCTCAAGGGTCATACCGTCGCGCTCAAGGGTCATACCGTCGCGCTCAAGGGTCATACCGTCGCGCTCAAGGGTCATACCGTCGCGCTCAAGGGTCATACCGTCGCGCTCAAGGGTCATACCGTCGCGCTCAAGGGTCATACCGTCGCGCTCAAGGGTCATACCGTCGCGCTCAAGGGTCATACCGTCGCGCTCAAGGGTCATACCGTCGCGCTCAAGGGTCATACCGTCGCGCTCAAGGGTCATACCGTCGCGCTCAAGGGTCATACCGTCGCGCTCAAGGGTCATACCGTCGCGCTCAAGGGTCATACCGTCGCGCTCAAGGGTCATACCGTCGCGCTCAAGGGTCATACCGTCGCGCTCAAGGGTCATACCGTCGCGCTCAAGGGTCATACCGTCGCGCTCAAGGGTCATACCGTCGCGCTCAAGGGTCATACCGTCGCGCTCAAGGGTCATACCGTCGCGCTCAAGGGTCATACCGTCGCGCTCAAGGGTCATACCGTCGCGCTCAAGGGTCATACCGTCGCGCTCAAGGGTCATACCGTCGCGCTCAAGGGTCATACCGTCGCGCTCAAGGGTCATACCGTCGCGCTCAAGGGTCATACCGTCGCGCTCAAGGGTCATACCGTCGCGCTCAAGGGTCATACCGTCGCGCTCAAGGGTCATACCGTCGCGCTCAAGGGTCATACCGTCGCGCTCAAGGGTCATACCGTCGCGCTCAAGGGTCATACCGTCGCGCTCAAGGGTCATACCGTCGCGCTCAAGGGTCATACCGTCGCGCTCAAGGGTCATACCGTCGCGCTCAAGGGTCATACCGTCGCGCTCAAGGGTCATACCGTCGCGCTCAAGGGTCATACCGTCGCGCTCAAGGGTCATACCGTCGCGCTCAAGGGTCATACCGTCGCGCTCAAGGGTCATACCGTCGCGCTCAAGGGTCATACCGTCGCGCTCAAGGGTCATACCGTCGCGCTCAAGGGTCATACCGTCGCGCTCAAGGGTCATACCGTCGCGCTCAAGGGTCATACCGTCGCGCTCAAGGGTCATACCGTCGCGCTCAAGGGTCATACCGTCGCGCTCAAGGGTCATACCGTCGCGCTCAAGGGTCATACCGTCGCGCTCAAGGGTCATACCGTCGCGCTCAAGGGTCATACCGTCGCGCTCAAGGGTCATACCGTCGCGCTCAAGGGTCATACCGTCGCGCTCAAGGGTCATACCGTCGCGCTCAAGGGTCATACCGTCGCGCTCAAGGGTCATACCGTCGCGCTCAAGGGTCATACCGTCGCGCTCAAGGGTCATACCGTCGCGCTCAAGGGTCATACCGTCGCGCTCAAGGGTCATACCGTCGCGCTCAAGGGTCATACCGTCGCGCTCAAGGGTCATACCGTCGCGCTCAAGGGTCATACCGTCGCGCTCAAGGGTCATACCGTCGCGCTCAAGGGTCATACCGTCGCGCTCAAGGGTCATACCGTCGCGCTCAAGGGTCATACCGTCGCGCTCAAGGGTCATACCGTCGCGCTCAAGGGTCATACCGTCGCGCTCAAGGGTCATACCGTCGCGCTCAAGGGTCATACCGTCGCGCTCAAGGGTCATACCGTCGCGCTCAAGGGTCATACCGTCGCGCTCAAGGGTCATACCGTCGCGCTCAAGGGTCATACCGTCGCGCTCAAGGGTCATACCGTCGCGCTCAAGGGTCATACCGTCGCGCTCAAGGGTCATACCGTCGCGCTCAAGGGTCATACCGTCGCGCTCAAGGGTCATACCGTCGCGCTCAAGGGTCATACCGTCGCGCTCAAGGGTCATACCGTCGCGCTCAAGGGTCATACCGTCGCGCTCAAGGGTCATACCGTCGCGCTCAAGGGTCATACCGTCGCGCTCAAGGGTCATACCGTCGCGCTCAAGGGTCATACCGTCGCGCTCAAGGGTCATACCGTCGCGCTCAAGGGTCATACCGTCGCGCTCAAGGGTCATACCGTCGCGCTCAAGGGTCATACCGTCGCGCTCAAGGGTCATACCGTCGCGCTCAAGGGTCATACCGTCGCGCTCAAGGGTCATACCGTCGCGCTCAAGGGTCATACCGTCGCGCTCAAGGGTCATACCGTCGCGCTCAAGGGTCATACCGTCGCGCTCAAGGGTCATACCGTCGCGCTCAAGGGTCATACCGTCGCGCTCAAGGGTCATACCGTCGCGCTCAAGGGTCATACCGTCGCGCTCAAGGGTCATACCGTCGCGCTCAAGGGTCATACCGTCGCGCTCAAGGGTCATACCGTCGCGCTCAAGGGTCATACCGTCGCGCTCAAGGGTCATACCGTCGCGCTCAAGGGTCATACCGTCGCGCTCAAGGGTCATACCGTCGTGCTAAAGGATCGTACCGTTACGCTTAAAGATCGTACCGTCGTGCAGTTGGATCGTACTGTTGCACTCAAGTGTCGTACCGTGATGGTCAAGGATCGCGCCTTCGTACTCAGCGATTGTACCGACGTGCTCAAAGATCACACAGTCGGAGTCAGTAAAGATCGTAGCGTCGCCGCTTCTCGAGAGGATGAAACAACAAAGAAGGAGCAAATCCTCACCACACTTCCTCAGCGCAGGGACGTGTGACCAGCAGCACCCGAACCTGAATCATCGTCAGCAGCCAAATGAACAATGTCCCCTGTTCCTCTCTCTCTCTCTCTCTCTCTCTCTCTCTCTCTCTCTCTCTCTCTCTCTCTCTCTCTCTCTCTCTCTCTCTCTCGATTCCCATTCTTGACTCCAGCTGGGCCGCGGAGGGGCGGCGAGTAATGGGCGGCGGTGGGGGAGGTGGACCTTATGGGAATACTGAGGTTGAGTCATCTACTTTGATGGAATGTCGGAATTTACATAGCGGGAGTCCCGGAGTGTGGTGGTGGCTGCTGCTGCTGCTACTGCTACCGCTGCTGCTGCTGCTGCTGCTGCTGTGCCGCTGTTGGGACGAGCATTTTACGTGGTTCGTGAGATTAAGTCGGGTCTCGCGAGAAGCTGTTTCGTCTCGTTCATCATCTCGAAGTTGAGGAAAGAAAATTGATGTTGTTTTGGTTAGTGTGGATCCATGTTATCTGTGTGACCCGTAGCTTTGGAACTGTGGGGAGATGTGTATATAAGTGTGTATGAGTGTAAATGTGTATATAGAAGAGTTTTTGAGGGTAGATATGTATATAGAAGTGTTTATGAGTGGAGATATGTATGTAGAAGTGTGTATGAGTGGAGATATGTATGTAGAAGTGTGTATGAACTGAGATATGTATATACAATTGTGTATGAGTGTATATATATATATATATATATATATATATATATATATATATATATATATATATATATATATATATACATATAAGTACGCATGTATGAGTGGAGATATGTATATACAAGTGTACATGAGGGTGTGGATGATGCAAGTCTTAAACAGGAGTCCCAAATCCTCATACCAGGCCTGAAACAGAATAACGGGGAAGCAGTGGTCTGAAATGATACGACGGGACGGTATTGTATGACAGCTGAAACAGAAGTGGAAATAGTCATGGGCGAATTTTTTTAGGGGGGCGGGGGGAAGAAAGAGACAGAGTCCGAAACACATGTGTAATGAGACAGCCAATTTGCAGCAACGGTTGTAATCGACAACCTTGGAGCAGTAGCACGTAACAACATGCGTCAGACGCGAGAGAGAGAGAGAGAGAGAGAGAGAGAGAGAGAGAGAGAGAGAGAGAGAGAGAGAGAGAGAGAGAGAGAGAGAGAGAGGGTTGCAAATTCTAGAGCAGAATTCCGGAACACTGTTAAGGGGAACAGCTGTGTGAAATAGCGGCGGGGAACAGTATTGAGACGAAATCCGATGATCCTGGATAGAGTAATTGATCGTCCACAATTGCTGGGAGGAGAGGAGAGGAGAGGGAGGGAGAGGAGAGGGATGCTGCTGCTGCTGCTCTCACTCTGCTCGATTAAACGGGAAAATGACCTCGATTTTATTGGTCTTCTGCATCGTGCTGCATCCAGGACCGGACGAGGACGATGTCGTCAGCACCCAGCCTGGGAATCGTGTTCACCTTAAAGAATATCCTTGATCGAAATCATACGTGAATGAATAAGAATATTCTCCACAAAGAAAAAAATCTTCGTTCATGCCCTAGACTGCGGTTTCAGCTCAGAATACATCATCATGTGATCCAGATATTCATCAGACATGTGATTTTCGTGTTCATGGATATTCCAATATACTATATGACACAGGGCCCCAGACCCCCCGCTCCCCTTCCCTCGCTGGTTTAGCTTATTGATCACCTGATGCTCATGATCAAGATGGACGAGGTCTGCGTTCCTCCTCCTACCCCCAACCCCAGTCGCCAGTAATAGAATATTGGCCCATAGGTGCGAATAACGGCATCAAGACTTATTGTGGCTGTGGGATCTCGCGATGTGAGTGAGGGAGGGGGGGATCGTCGTCTTCTTCGGTTCCCCGTAAGGCCTTTTGGGGGATCTCTGGTTCCTCTGTTATAAACTTGTAGTACCGGGCCATTTACGACTTCTTATCGTAACGACGGGGAATATTTTTGCTCTTTCGAAGTTGTGAAGGATTGGATTGTGGTTCGCAATGAACTTGGCTGTTGTCGCTGGTAAAGGTTGTGGTTATTGGTTGTTCCAGGGACGAAGAATTGCTGAAATGTTCGTTCCACCCACCGCCTTCCCTCCCTCCCTTCCTCCCCTTGTTTGCCCTCAATGATTTCCCCTCGGGCAAGGACGGAGGGTAATAACACTGATGGTATTTGGTGTGATAAAGGAGACAAGAAATAAAGGGGAAATAAGCAACTTGGGTCTGATTGAACAAGGGCGGTGGAGGAAGGGTGGCAAGGGAGATAAAACTAGATGGATGGATGGTTTGGACAATGCGAGTCGAGCTAGGGAGGCATAAGCTGGTGTTCGAGGGGAGTGAAGGAGATGAAATGAAAGGGAGATGGAGAGAGAGAGAGTGGATGAGAGGTAAAGCCAGCCAGGGTGAGCAGAGCTAAATGGTGTGAGGTGATGATGGAGAACGTGGCGTAGTCGCTTTGTAAAACATTTTGTCCTGCATTTGCTGGATGTGTGTGAAGTGTGCGTAGGCGTATGCCGGCTCGTGACACGGAATTTGAACGTGTGTTGAACTGAAGGGAACTAATGATTTCTGCCTTTGTGTCCGGACAGACTTTTGAGGCACGCTGTATAATGGGGACTCCTAAAGGGAGGGAACAGTGCAGGGAATATGTCTGGTGTGTAGGAAATACTTGTCGAACAAGGGCTGGAACTGGGAGGGCAGACAATATCTGTTGTGGATCGTGGGGTTACTAGGTGTGTGTGTGTGTACGTAAGAGGAACTCTTAGATTCTGTGTAGCACTAACTTAGGAAGGGATGGTGTATTCTGTCATTTTTTGTACGTTTAAGGGATGTTAGATCTTGAATGGTTGAAGGGGGAAATATGATGGTTCGTGTATTCCAGTGAAGGGAGGGGAGAGTGGATCGTATATCTTACAGAAGTAGTAAAGGGTAAACTGTAGGTAGTAAATGCTTTTATAGGAGAGCTTGTGGACTGTAAGCTTTATGGAGGAGGGGTGAAGTAGCGTGTGGAAAAAAGCTACATTCAAGGGTCATGCCTTAGACGGGTATCAATTATATATATGCGCAGAAGAGATGAACCTGTGCATGTAAAGTTTATTCTGTTTTGAGATGGAAATTGAAGATGTTTCCAAATGTTCCTCTGGAAACGAAGAGTTGGCGACGGGGAAGCTGCAGGAGGGAGGATCAGATGTGGCGAGACCGTGTTCAGTTCACAGTGTCTGGAACGGATGTCAAGAGATGGTGTGATCAGTGCTGTAAGTAGGAGAAGGATGACTGGAAGGGGCCGGAGAGCAAACACATCTCGGTGTATTACCTGAAGAGATGATTTGATTGTGATTTAATCCTCTTTATTTTTCATACCACAATCATCACCACAGTTTTTATCTACCATCTATATAATCATGTTGATGTAACTGGGTTATTGTAATGATATTCCTTACGATTTTGTCTCCTGTCGTGAAAAGGTTAGGTAGAACTTAAGTGAGAGTTCTTATAGTATGTTGTAGTATGGTAGGGCATATGGCAGAGTTAAAGACAAGTATTTGACTTAAGTTTATCTTAGAAAAAACTTTTTTTTCTTTCATTATATACTAATGGACGAAGGCAGAGAAAAAACGAAAACATTTTGAAGTAAAGTTGTGGTAATGAAGTTGACTGATTTAAAGAGTTGATGACCTTAGGATCGAAGGCGGGCGGAGTTCCAGTATCCTCCTGGAGGATTTCATTCCTCCTTCCCGATCTGGAAGGACCTGGAAGGCCATCAGCCATCTGGTCGCACCTCCTGGAACATTATAAGGCCCTTCCCCCTCTCCCCTCCTGGATATACGTGAGGGAGAGGGAGGGAGGAAGAGGGGAAGGGGGGAGTTTAGGTTGGGGTGGGTGAGATCGGAGGTGGCATATTTCTTTTCTTACAGGTTTATCGATGTCGTCTGGTCGCGGAGACTCGCTCTATAAGGCGCAGTATTTAATGGCGCTGTTTTCATTTCATTCTCTCCTCTAGTAGTAGTGACTTTAAGGAACCAAGGTGATATTAAAGGAGGAGAGAAAGTTTTTTTTTTCTCTATTTTCTTTCTTTCTCTTTCAGTCATAAATTCCAGATTGGTTGAAGATTCATGGAGGCCATTATGGGTGTATGGGGGTTGAGGGAGAGGAGGAGGAGGAGGAGGATTGGGGGTAAGCTGGAAGAATATGGTCGAGGGGTGATCTAGGGAGGGAGGGGAGGGTAGAGCGGGCGGTAGATGTTGTTAAGAGGGGAGGGAGTGTTGGATCAGGGGGAGGGAGAAAAGGGGAGATGGGAGACTACTGTTCCTCCCAAGTTGTCCTCCATAGGTTAGCAAGCACTCGCGACGCTCGGTCTTGTGGTGGTGGTGCGGTGTGCGGTAGTGCTTCATCCACGCCACGGAAGTCGTTCTGGTCGCCCTGGACACCGTAGTGTGGAATTGCTCTGGTCGTCCACTCATTCAGTGGATTGGAGGGAAGGTGGTGATTGGTGAATGTGAATAGATTGTGATTTTTAGGTTCAGCCCCGTGAGGAAGACGGTGCGACCTCTTGGAGCACGATGGTACGACCCTTGAGGAAGACGGTGCGACCTCTTGGAGCACGATGGCACGACCCTTGAGGAAGACGGTGCGACCTCTTGGAGCACGACGGTACGACCCTTGAGGAAGACGGTGCGACCTCTTGGAGCACGATGGCACGACCCTTGAGGAAGACGGTGCGACCTCTTGGAGCACGATGGTACGACCCTTGAGGAATTCGGTGCGACCTCTTGGAGCACGACGGTACGACCCTTGAGGAAGACGGTACGACCTCTTGGAGCACGATGGTACGACCCTTAGGAAGACGGTGCAACCGACGGTACGACCCTTGAGCACGAAGGTACACCTCTTGAACACGACGGGACGACCCTTGGGTATGATGGCGTTACATCGTACTCCGAGGTCGTACCTTGAGGGTCGTCCCCTCGTAGCCAAGGGTCGTACTGTCGATGAGGAGAACTTAAGGAAATAATCACCACAGGAAAATTCGAACAAGAAGCATGTTATGGAAATTGATATTGGCATTGAGACACTTTTAGAAGTGTAAGTGAGGTTGGGTGCGAGTGAAACCTTCTCCCTAAGTGAAGGATTAGAAAAGAGAAGAGAGGTAGTTTGAGTTACTCAGAAAACATGATATGAAATGTGTAGTTTATGTGTAGATATAAAATCTCTCACGAAAGGGAAAGACGAGAAGAAAACGAGATAATGTTCGTGTGTTCGTGATTTCATACGAGGATGTATAAGTTCTTTTTTCTTCCTTCGTTGACCACATACGCATGAGCGTACATCGTTGATTACGTGGTCATAAGGGTATGGGTGTCGTTGACCACCTGATCATAAGAGTATTTACTTCGTTGACCATCCACTCACATAAATGTATATATTGTTGACCACAAACTCATATAAAAGCATATGTTTCGTTGACCATCCACTCACATGAATATGTATATCGTTGACCACAAACTCATATAAGAACATATGTTTCGTTGACCATCCACTCACATAAATATGTATACATCGTTGACCACAAAGTCATATAAGAGCATATGTTTCGTTATCCACTCTCAAGAATATGTATATCGTTGACCACAAATTCATATAAGAGCATATGTTTCGTTGACCATCCACTCACATGAATATATGTATCGTTGACCACAAACTCATGTAAGAGCATATGTTTTCGTTGACCATGCACTCACATGAATATGTATATCGTTGACCATACAAACTCATATGAGAACATATGTTTCGTTGACCATCCACTCACATAAATATGTATACATCGTTGACCACAAACTCATATAGGAACATATGTTTCGTTATCCACTCACAAGAATATGTATATCGTTAACCACAAACTCATATAAGAGCATATGTTTCGTTGACCATCCACTCACATGAATGTATACATCGTTGACCACAAACTCATATAAGCGCATATGTTTTCGTTGACCACACACCCTTCCTGGGGACGGCTGAACACACTCGACGCACCCAATCACCGTCAGCCTGGCGGCTTTGACCTCGAAGTGTTTGACCTGACCACGACGTGGTTCAACGATGATCGTACACCATTCCCTGTACTGAGCGACGTGCTTGGTGTTTCCTGTAGGGGGGGTGGTGGAAGATAACGAGCAGTTGAGGTCAGCCATTACCAGTAGGTGATGATGGGGGTCAAGTCTTCAGTTTAACTTCGTATTGTATCATGTGAAGGCAGATTTTTTTTGTTTTTTTGAGCCACACTCACAAACTCAGACGTAATTGGAGACCAATCTGGTTATTTAACGGATACATAATTCCTTTTTTGGAGATATTAAAGGACGTTAAATGATTATAAACACTATCGTAATTTCGATTTTTTTTGTTTTGTTTTTGTTTTGATTCGTTTCCCTCGAAAAGTAGTTGTCACTATCTTTTGTTTCTCTCTTGTAGCGATGTCCTCCGGTGTCTGGAAGTGTTAATTGCTGGTTCAGTTTCTCTCTGTTGTGTAGGGTCAATGATAATTGAAAACCTTTTTAGCACATTGATAAAAGAATTATGGTTCAGATGGTGTAATTTGTAGTAGTAGAATGTCTTATTTGAGTATACTCCCCAAGGTGTTACAGATATTATGAATAATGTGAATAATGAATCGAAGTGAAGTGTTTCTGGATGTGATTTAGTGTAAAATGTATAATGCAGAACGTGAAAGATGAAGTCAAGTGAAGTTTTAGATTTACTAGTGTCAGTGGAACATGAAGGTCGTGTATTTCTATGACGCTGGGATGGTAGTAGTCATGAGGGACGTGGACCATGAGGTCATATGAAGTGTTAAGCTCCAGGGGGCGTCGCTGGAGACTTGACTGGAGGCGGTCGTGTTCATGGGTGATGCTAGTCCTGGAGGCGTGAGGCTTGCGTGTCGTGGGTTTGACATGGTGTCCACCACCACCACGCCCACCACCACGCCCACCACCACCCACATGTTGGGTCCACCCGTCCAGACGGCCTCCATACGTCGAGGTGGGATTAGGAGGCACCTGTTGACGACCCTCCAGCCGCTTCGCCTTCCTCCTGCTGCTTCTCCTGGTGACCCAGAGGCCTCATCTTCACCCTTGGGGAGGCGCCCCTATGGTCATCGGGTATCACCAGGACCCACAGCTAAGGCCCAGCATAGCCAGACGACCTCGCCGTCCAGTGCGGGAGTGTTTAAGGTCGCCAGGAATGTGAGCAGTTGGCAGAGGGTATCTTCAAGCGCCCAGCCACCTCCCAAACCTCCTCGGAAGGCGCAAGCGAACCCTAATGCTGCGTATACTAGGAGTTCTAGAAGTCCTCCGGGAGGCGTCAAGACGACAAATGCCAATGGGAACGTTAAAGGAGCATCACACGGGTCTCCAGCACAGACGCACCCGGTCGTCAACGTGAACGAGAGGAGATCGAGCCCCAAGACTAGTCCGAATGGAAACCGGAGTTTTGTGGTTAAGACGAGTCCGAACGGAAACTCGGGCGTCCCTGCATTTGCTAGCGACGACAACAGTTCTCTGCGGCGTCTTAGCACGAAGAACGTGAGTCCGTCGCACGACAAGCCACCGAAACCCACGAGGAGGTCGTCTCTGAAGGAACAGAGACCCGCCGACTGTTCTCAGAAGAACAATAACAACCTTGCAAGGTCTCCCGGCGAGCGAACGAGCTGCGGAGGAGTTGACGATTCGTATAGCCAGTACCCTCACTTTAACCATTTGTTACCCAGCAAGTCAAAGATTAGGCAGAAGTCTCCCGCCCTTCCCCAGGGGGTCATCGACACGTCCAGACACGAGTCATCTGTCACATTCCCCCGCATCGCGCCAGAGGGTAATGCCAACGGATGCGCGACTCACCACAGCAGCAGCAGCAGCAGCAGCAACGGTAGCACTGTCTGTTGCCGCGGGTTGGGGTCAGGGAGGAAGGAGAGTTTTCCTCAATTTCCTGGGGGACGTCGGGAGATAGAGAACGGGGAGGGGAACGCCTCCACTTTACCTAATGTCCCAAACGATCCCCGGGAGGCGACAGTGACGCTAAACGTGAGTGATACCATTCGCAGGCGTGTACCGAGGAGGAGCCTTAACTTGGAGGAGGAAAACTTCGTGAAGAAGTTAAAGAAAGAAGTGGATTTAGATCTAATCGAGGGTAGGAGGTCTCCCTGCCCTCAGAGTCGATTTACCTTAGCTGTTGTGGACGATCCTGCTGGGGTCGTTTTGGAGGTAGTCACCTCCAAGAGTATAAGACTACAGCGCGTTAACTCCTCCCAAGCTGCCCCTCGATCAAATTCTGGCGCGGGTAATAAACCGAGCGTGGGGAAACGGGTCTTAATAAGAGAGGAACATCCCATAGGTCGGACATCACTAAGTCATAACCCGAAGAAGGAGGTCGAGGCGCTTCCCCAGTTTATCAATAATTCACGGAGGCGCGTGGTGTCGTCAACCATGGGGAACAAACAGCAGAAGGGATGGGCGGAGGAGAACGCCAAAGAGCCCACGCCCGTCCCGTCCGCACGCCCGCTACCCCACCCCACGACACCCTCAAACACAAAGCGAAAATTAAGGAACAATGGCGTGTGTGTTGGCGGGGACAACGCTGGACCTCACGGAGAGGCCAACGACGCTAGAAACAAAAGCTCTCGTGACAAAAGTAATCAAAAGACTCCGAGACGAGAGTCGACCATCACTACCACCGCCACAAGATCCCCCGCCAGGACTACTTTTGATCCGGGGGAAGAGTACAACCCCGGCGGGACTCGAACCCCCGCAACTGCCGCGGACAACCGTGATAGATCACCGGCGCTTAAAAGACGGCCAGAAAATGAGCAGGAGGCCCGGGGCGATCCCGCTTATCAGGCTGCAAGTGCCTTAGAGGCCCCGAAACCACTGCTGGCGGCGTCGGCGGCAGTCGAGGCCTGTAGTGGGGTAGATAATAGAGGTTATGAATCAGGGGCCTGGGGAGGGAGTGGAGGAACTGCTCACCCACCGTCTTGCACGACGCCCCGCCCGCAAGATGGGGCCAAAGGGAGCGACTGTGGCGGTGTTATTAGTCGAGCTGAGGTACGGGAGGAACTGACGACAGCTCAGGCGGAGCTGTGTACGCCAAGTGCTGGGTGCTGCGGCACAGAGAGCCACAGAAAATGTAGAAGAAAACGATGGAGTGGAGGTGACGCGGAATGCGAGGCAAGTGGGAACAAAGACGTGGTTAAAAAGGCAGTAGTGGATCGTGAGGGTGAGGTAGTTGGCCTAGAGCCCGTGTGTGAATGTGAGGAGATCATTGATGAACTGTCGTCGGAGACTGTATCTCTCCGGCTGCCAGGGAGTGAAGAGGAGGAGGGTTTGAGCGCCGGGAGAAACGAGAAGAGAAGGAGCTTGGATAGGATATCTGAGCTGTACTGTGAGGAGGACTCCTTCTGCACCAGCTTCCTGGAGGAGGAGTTCAGTCAGGATATACTGAAGGTGGGTGGTTTACTCACTTTCCCCTGGGTTCATGATTAGCTCCGGCCCTGTAGTGGCTACTGGCCTAATAATGGCTACTTAGGGCACAGCGTAGTTGTTACTTATGTAGTAATTGCCCCCATTAAGCAGACTTGTACACATTTACAATCGTAGGTATTAACATATATGTAATACACACACACACAAACACACTCCATAATGGTGTAATAAAATGCTTCCTTATGTCCACCATTTATTTTTCTAGCAATGTTTTATTACTCTCAAATATAACTTTAGGGTAAACTTGACATCATATATATATATATATATATATATATATATATATATATATATATATATATATATATATATATATTTTTTTTTTTTTTTTTTTTTTTGTCGCTGTCTCCCGCGTTTGCAAGGTAGCGCAAGGAAACAGACGAAAGAAATGGCCCAACCCACCCCCATACACATGTATATACATACGTCCACACACGCAAATATACATACCTACCCAGCTTTCCATGGTTTACCCCAGACGCTTCACATGCCCTCATTCAATCCACTGACAGCACGTCAACCCCGGTATACCACATCGATCCAATTCACTCTATTCCTTGCCCTCCTTTCACCCTCCTGCATGTTCAGGCCCCGATCACACAAAATCTTTCTCACTCCATCTTTCCACCTCCAATTTGGTCTCCCACTTCTCGTTCCCTCCACCTCCGACACATATATACTCTTAGTCAATCTTTCCTCACTCTCCATGTGCCCAAACCATTTCAAAACACCCTCTTCTGCTCTCTCAACCACGCTCTTTTTATTTCCACACATCTCTCTTACCCTTACGTTACTTACTCGATCAAACCACCTCACACCACACACTGTCCTCAAACATCTCATTTCCAGAACATCCATCCTCCTGCGCACAACTCTATCCATAGCCCACGCATCGCAACCATACAACATTGTTGGAACCACTATTCCTTCAAACATACCCATTTTTGCTTTCCGAGATAATGTTCTCGACTTCCACACATTCTTCAAGGCTCCCAAAATTTTCGCCCCCTCCCCCACCCTATGATCCACTTCCGCTTCCATGGTTCCATCCGCTGCCAGATCCACTCCCAGATATATAAAACACTTTACTTCCTCCAGTTTTTCTCCATTCAAACTTACCTCCCAATTGACTTGACCCTCAACCCTACTGTACCTAATAACCTTGCTCTTATTCACATTTACTCTTAACTTTCTTCTTTCACACACTTTACCAAACTCAGTCACCAGCTTCTGCAGTTTCTCACATGAATCAGCCACCAGCGCTGTATCATCAGCGAACAACAACTGACTCACTTCCCAAGCTCTCTCATCCCCAACAGACTTCATATATGTATATATATATATATATATATATATATATATATATATATATATATATATATATATATATATATATATATATATATATGCATGTATCTCTTCTAATGGATATGTTTACACAAGCTTCGACACAGCTGGTGTGTTCGTGGGCGCGCTTCACCATCCTGGGCCACATACATAGTAAGGAGGGTTACAATTACGGATTTGAAATTCGTCCCGAGTTTCTCAGACGTTTAGAAAACTCCCAAGACTCTCGGTGGGACTCGAGGACCACCTCGAAGGTTATACTTGAAGAAGATTTACGACTCGATTTGGCCATTTTATATTTTCTTCCTTGCCAGATTGCCAATAGTGCTATGTAAGTAAGGCTCAGCTTAACATTAATCTTAAGCTTGATATTTGACTTCTTTTCCTTTTTTCTTCTCAAGTATTTTTCAGAGATTTTAGCAGACGTATGATATAGATTCCAAGACCCTGTATCATTTCATAGTAATGTATTATTTTGTACTGGTAAAGTTTATCCCATTTCGTTTATATTTTCCTGGTGTCCAAAACCTGCGAAAAAAATGATATATATATATATATATATATATATATATATATATATATATATATATATATATATATATATATATATATATATATATTGATCCAGTACGATGCATAAGCCATATTTGTCTCGCTATCATGTTTCGCTGGTATACAGGAATAGATTTCTTTT
Organism: Panulirus ornatus; assembly: GCF_036320965.1. Classification (NCBI taxonomy): domain Eukaryota; kingdom Metazoa; phylum Arthropoda; class Malacostraca; order Decapoda; family Palinuridae; genus Panulirus; species Panulirus ornatus. The sequence continues at coordinate 15,755,662 of NC_092225.1, forward strand.
TTTTCTTTTTCTTTTGCAGTATTTGCCTGATATGATTTTTGTAGTGGTAGACCGTTGCGATCCACCATCTTCGACGGGCCAAGGTCCGAAGTCTCGGGCGGGGCGTCAGCTAACCTGCCCACAGTCAGTCCACTTGTTCATCATCCCCTTTTTTTTGGGGGGGGGGGGGGGTTGGTTGACGAATAGGTACCTGGCGTAAGCTTGGACGTGTATGTGTGTGTGTACACGCATCGGATTTAAGGCATGGTGTAGGTATACAAGGTTAACGGGGAAACACGAGTGTAAAACTTTGTTCCTTTAAAACGTAAATGATAATGGCGTTAATAGTAGTTATAAATAGTAATTATAAATATACTAACTGTTAACTGATAGTAATGACAAGGCTGAACAGGTTCTTCATACCTGTATATGACACATACCTGTGTATGATTCAGAGATAAACCCACCACTCAGCACACTATATAACCATAAGCCCTCCACCCAGCACACCATATAACCATAAACCCACCACCCAGCACATCATATAACCATAAGCCCACCACCCAGCACACCATATAACCATAAACACACCACCCAGCACACCATATAACCATAAACACACCACCCAGCACACCATATAACCATAAACACACCACCCAGCACACCATATAACCATAAACACACCACCCAGCACACCATATAACCATAAACACACCACCCAGCACACCATATAACCATAAACACACCACCCAGCACACCATATAACCATAAACACACCACCCAGCACACCATATAACCATAAACCCACCACCCAGCACACCATATAACCATAAACACACCACCCAGCACACCATATAACCATAAGCCCACCACCCAGCACACCATATAACCATAAACCCACCACCCAGCACACCACATAACCATAAGCCCACCACCCAGCACACCACATAACCATAAGCCCACCACCCAGCACACCCTATAACCATAAACCCACCACCCAGCACACCATATAACCATAAGCCCACCACCCAGCACACCATATAACCATAAGCCCACCACCTAGCACACCACATAACCATAAGCCCACCACCCAGCACACCACATAACTATAAGCCCACCACCCAGCACACCATATAACCATAAACCCACCACCCAGCACACCACATAACCATAAGCCCACCACCCAGCACACCACATAACCATAAACCCACCACCCAGCACACCACATAACCATAAGCCCACCACCCAGCACACCACATAACCATAAACCCACCACCCAGCACACCACATAACCATAAGCCCACCACCCACTTAGACACCAGCTAAGGTTCCTGGCTACTGTGGTATTACAGGGCAAGATAATGTTATCATTGCCCACCATGGACCATCATGGCACCCCACGTACCCTGAAGACGTCAAGAGATCTCAATAGGTCGCTGTTCAGTCTGGTGGCTCCATCAACAGTGTTGATACGCCAGCAGTACTGACCTCGTAGCTGTTTCAGTCCCGTTAAGACATCAACAGTGTTGACCTCGTAACTGTTTCAACCCCGTGAATACATCAGCAGTGTTGACCTCGCCACTGTGTCAACCCCGTGAATACATCAACAGTGTTGACCTCGTCACTATTTCAACCCCGTGAATACATCAATAGTGTTCACCTCGTCACTGTTTCAACCCCGTGAATACATCAACAGTGTTGACCTCGTAAGTGTTTCAACCCCGTGAATACATCAGTGGTATTGACTTCGTAGCTATTTCAGTCCCGTTAGTACATCAACAGTACTGACCTCGAAGCTGTTCCAGTCCCGCTAATGCATCAACAGTACTGACCTCGTAGCTGTTCCAGTCCCGCTAATGCATCAACAGTACTGACCTCGAAGCTGTTTCAGTCTCGTTAATACGCCAGCAGTATTGACCTCAGAGCTGTTCCAGTCGCGTTAATACACCCGCAGTATTGACCTCAGAGCTGTTCCAGTCCCGTTAATACACCAGCAGTATTGACCTCAGAGCTGTTCCAGTCGCGTTAATACATCAACAGTATTGATCTTTGGAGCCGTTTGTCTCGTGAATAAGTCTTCCGTCTTGCTTATTACCATAAATGTATCATAAATCCTCACGTGTATGATAGATGACTGTATACCTCTCCCATGTATTTTCTATACACATCGTATAACTTCACCGTTGATGTACTGACGGACCAGTATTTTCGAAACCAGGGAGGTCAACATGAACCTCGACTTTGAAATGGCGTGGCATTGTGATATAGTATTTGACAGTTGCCCGATCATTGATCTGATGGGTGAAGTTAGTTAAAGTGTTTTCCATCTGCCTCGTACAGCGATGTGGACCGAGTGGGTGTCTGGTTTTTGGGGTGACGGGGTACTGCACACTACGTTACCTGACGTAGAAGTTACGTTGACCTTTTAGAACACGATGGTACACGATCCATGAACACGGGGTTATAACCCTTAAGTAACGGTGTTACGACCATTGAGTAAGGATGTTATGACCCTTGAGCAAGATGTTACGACCCTTGATCAACATGTTACAACCCTTGAGCAGGGTCTTATAACCCTTGAGCAGGATGTTTTAACCCGTGAGCGAGATGTTACGACCCTTGAGCAAGATGTTACGACCCTTGAGCAAGATGTTATAACCCTTAAGCAAGATGTTACGACCCTTGAGCAAGATGTTACGACCCTTGAGCAAGATGTTACGACCCTTGAGCAAGATGTTACGACCCTTGAGCAAGATGTTACGACCCTTGAGCAGGATGTTATAACCCTTGAGCAAGATGTTACGACCCTTGAGCAAGATGTTATGACCCTTGAGCAAGATGTTACGACCCTTGAGCAGGATGTTATAACCCTTGAGCAAGATGTTACGACCCTTGAGCAAGATGTTACGACCCTTGAGCAAGATGTTACGACCCTTGATCAACATGTTACAACCCTTGAGCAAGATGTTACGACCCTTGAGCAGGATGTTATAACCCTTGAGCAAGATGTTACGACCCTTGAGTAAGATGTTACGACCCTTGAGCAAGATGTTATAACCCTTGAGCAAGATGTTACGACCCTTGATCAACATGTTACAACCCTTGAGCAAGATGTTACGACCCTTGAGCAAGATGTTACGACTCTTGATCAACATGTTACAACCCTTGAGCAAGATGTTACGACCCTTGAGCAGGATGTTATAACCCTTGAGCAAGATGTTACGACCCTTGAGCAAGATGTTACGACCCTTGAGCAAGATGTTACGACCCTTGATCAACATGTTACAACCCTTGAGCAAGATGTTACGACCCTTGAGCAAGATGTTACGACTCTTGATCAACATGTTACAACCCTTGAGCAAGATGTTAGGACCCTTGAGCAGGATGTTATAACCCTTGAGCAAGATGTTACGACCCTTGAGCAAGATGTTACGACCTTTGAGCAAGATGTTATAACCCTTGAGCAAGATGTTATGACCCTTGATCAACATGTTACAACCCTTGAGCAAGATGTTATGACCCTTGATCAACATGTTATAACCCTTGAGCAAGATGTTACGACCCTTGATCAACATGTTACAACCCTTGAGCAAGATGTTACGACCCTTGAGCAAGATGTTACGACTCTTGATCAACATGTTACAACCCTTGAGCAAGATGTTACGACCCTTGAGCAGGATGTTATAACCCTTAAGCAAGATGTTACGACTCTTGATCAACATGTTACAACCCTTGAGCAAGATGTTACGACCCTTGAGCAGGATGTTATAACCCTTAAGCAAGATGTTACGACCCTTGACCAACATGTTACGACCCTTAAGCAAGATTTTACGACCCTTGAGCTGGATGACGAGTACTTAGCTAGGTCGTCAGAATGGTATTAAAAGTTAAAGTTTCCTAAGTTCGTAGTACGGATATTATTTACCTCATGACCCTTGACCTGTGTGTGGAGACTCAGGAAGTGACGTAAGTATGACAGTGGCCCGTACCAAGACAGTATGACAATGGCCCGTACCTCGGCAGAGAGCTGGCCAGTCCAATAACAAGGAGACAATAGAACCCAGTGTCAGGAGGCAGTATATACAATCCATGCGTCACGTACAGCCAAAAGTGCCTTCCACCTCCTCCTCCTCCTCCTCCTTCTCCTGCTGCTCCCATGACGTTGTGTTGCCGTGCATGAGCCGCGAAGATACATCACCAGCGGGCGCCATTTGTGCGTGTACGTCATCCGCTGGACTGTTTAGATGACGGATCATCTGTTTTCATTTCACTTTTATGACGGTGACCGACACCCCCCCCCCCCCCCCCGTTTCTTGAGACCCCCTGTGTACGAAATGTCTGACGCACGCGTAATGCAGTTGAGCGAGACTCGTATGTACTATCTGTCTGTCTGTCTGTCTGTCTGTGTGTTCTCAGTGCTCCATTTTCAGTTCCATAGGAGTGATCGGGTACACGTACCTCACTCACAAGCTTCCTCAAAACCAGGGGGTTGCTGAACCGACGAACCACGGACGCTCACACTTATATACACACGTACACACGTATCTCTTGGCGTCAGTACGTCCGTGAGTTCCCTTCGTTCGTGCGACTTTCCGTACGTGGAATCGTCTCGTAGCATCCGTCCTTTTAGTCGTCCCTCTGGCATCTTGACCTGATATTGTTGCTGGCCTTGATAACGTCTCTTATCATTATATTTACATGTCTGTTTAAAGGCTTGTCTCTCCTCCTCGTACCTTCCACTTGCGCTTCTATATATATATATATATATATATATATATATATATATATATATATATATATATATATATATATATTATATATATATATATTTTTTTTTTCATACTATTCGCCATTTCCCGCGATAGCGAGGTAGCGCTAAGAATAGAGGACTGGGCCTTTTTTGGAATATCCTCACCTGGCCCCCCTCTGTTCCTTCTTTTGGAAAAAATAAAAAAAAAAAAAACGAGAGGGGAGGATTTCCAGCTCCCCGCTCCCTCCCCTTTTAGTCGTCTTCTACGACACGTAGGGAATACGTGGGAAGTATTCTATATATATATATATATATATATATATATATATATATATATATATATATATATATATATATATCTTGACCACCGCTTGATTTGCCAAACGTTGTGAATGATCACATCATCGTAAAAGCCTTTCATCCACGCGCCTTTCTGATGTCACACACACACACACACACACACACACACACACACACACACACACACACACACAGAAAAAGATGGAGGGAATGATATAATGCGAGGCAGTATATGGCGAAGTCATGTCGTCAGCGCTGGCCCAAGACCATTAATTTACCCCGAGCGACACAAGAATCATCGCTCGTTTTTTATGACCATTATCCTCCCCTCCTGTGTTATGCTTGGCATTATAATGTTATTGTTTTTACGGATTTTAAATGTATTTTCTCTTTTTTTTTTTTTTTAGTCTTTATTTTTCCTCCACGCTTTAGTTATTTATCTTATTTTTCTCTTCGATCCGTATTTTACATTTGCCTTTAAATGTCGTTTTTTACTTCTCGAAAAATATTCAAGAATCTTCTTAGACGTTTGTACATAATATTCGTCATTTAGATACAGTTTCCATAATGCCATTTCTGAATTTTGACGTTATATTTGATTCATTCTCTTTTCGTAACTATGTGGCCGTGTTCACCGTTTTCTTTCCAGGACAGACTTTCTTTGATATCCTGTTATCGTGTTGATATCTTGACGTATGTTGTCCTCTCCTCTCGAAGGGTTATAGTGACAGCCGCTTAGACACGCATCGCCCAGTCTGTCTTTCGTGGTCGTCCATAATGAGAAATGCTGGCGTTGACATGATGAGCAACATAAGACTCTTGGTTAACCTGTGCTTGTAGACGTCTGTAGTGAGGTTGTGGAGCGAAATAGAACTTAATGAATCACATGGCAGTGTTGGTTGAGTAAGGAAGTAACACAATACTTTGTTACTCTTTAACTATATTACTTTCGAGGCTGTACGTATGCCATTCAAGTGTTGCTCCGAATTTGAACTTGTTATTCTCTTGAACTTTTTTGTCGAAGAAATTGATACGTTTCCTTCTATGAACCTTCAAACCACAGTTATTCATCTGTTATCTCCCAGATCTCAATTGATCATCTGTATACCTCCAGAACACCAGCTGTTCACTCCTTGGTGTTCATTGGTCTGATGGTATACACAGAGGTGTTGAATCCCTTGTACATGGAAGGAATTGGCGTAAGGATACTATTTGTGGCTGGAATGATAATAACATACAAAAGTAGTTGTGAATATGGAATAAGTCTTAAGGACGATGATATACAAGGTATGTGTATGTATACATGTGTGTTATACGGGAAGAAAGGTGTACACTTGAGCATCACATACAAGACCGTATCATTTTGTTTAGGTTTGGATTAAGAAGAAGTGAGATCATTAATGCTGTTTTTTTTTCTTTTTTTTGGAAATTCATTAATTGGACTGTTAAACTCTGTTGTTCATGTAAACGTGATGCTGTTGATTAGTACCACCAAGTTTGGAGTCAGTTGCAAATGGTAATATTATATTATGGATGGGGTTCCCTTTTTTTCTCTTGAGGATTAACTTTTGAAATGGGAATTAGAATTAACTCCTGTTGACCTCCAATCCCCAACTCTTCAGCGAAAAGAAAAGAACAACTGGAGAAGTGACAACGGGAGGATATGAATGTAGAAGTCGAAGGGGGAGAAAGAGGAAGCATATGATGGATAAGAAGAAGAAGGCCAGGTGGAGCTACCACGTTGTACAAGAAAAGGCAAAAGATGGAGTTGATTAGAGTGAGTTACATCCATATGAGACTGAACCTGCCAGCAGACAGAACAGAAATGAGGAATGAACCAACGAGGAATGAACCAATGAGGAATGAACCAATGAGGAATGAACCAACGAGGAATGAACCAACGAGGAATGAACCAATGAGGAATGAACCAACGAGGAATGAACCAACGAGGAATGAACCAACGAGGAATGAACCAACGAGGAATGAACCAACGAGGAATGAACCAACGAGGAATGAACCAACGAGGAATGAACCAACGAGGAATGAACCAACGAGGAATGAACCAACGAGGAATGAACCAACGAGGAATGAACCAACGAGGAATGAACCAACGAGGAATGAACCAATGAGGAATGAACCAACGAGGAATGAACCAACGAGGAATGAACCAACGAGGAATGAACCAACGAGCAATGAACCAACGAGCAATGAACCAACGAGGAATGAACCAACGAGGAATGAACCAACGAGGAATGAACCAACGAGCAATGAACCAACGAGCAATGAACCATGTCGGTCATGTACGTAGGTC
>NC_092225.1:15765501-15795501 GCF_036320965.1 Panulirus ornatus
CTACTACTACTACCACCACTGCTACTACTGCTATTACTGTTATTACTACTGCCACCACTACTTCTACTACTACTACTACTACTACTACTACCACTACTACTACTACTACGAAAATCACTCCCATCACCACAACAGGTACTACTATTACTACTATCACCACTACCACCACCACTACCACAATTACTGCTACTATCCTACCACTACCACCACCACCGCTACAACCACCACTACAACCACCACCACTACTACCACCACTACAACTACTAGTATCATCCCCAGATCGCCCTCCACCACCACCACCCTCACCAGTGATATGATCAATACGGTAATGTTTCATCTCCATGTGTTGCCCATCATTACACAGCGATGCTGCCTCCGCCCCTGCTCCTCCTGCTCCTCCTCCTGCTCCTCCTGCTCCTCCTGCTCCTCCTCCGCCGCTCCCCTGCTGCTGGGGCCTTTGTCTTCCCCCCAAGCCGGCAGCTCCTTAGCCTGAGCCTTCCCTCCCTCAACACACAACTTAAGTACGACGGTTCGTATCCACAGTCACGGTCGGGTATATTGCATAGTAGATTAAGCCCTTTGTCCTGTAGAGTCTTCAGTCTAACGACTTGTGATCGGTACGATAAAATAACTCTTCTGGACAATCGTACACCACATCTCCCTCACATTATCATAATTATTCTGTAATTATCATCATATGGAAGCATGTTCAGGATAATCACGCTTGAAGATGAGGGGGGATGGAGATGTTGCCTTCTGTGTGGGTCCGGTGGTATGTTACGTTCTAGTGGGAAGGCCAGAGTGAGGGGTTGTGTTGGAGGTTTTGAGTGTGGTGTGGTGTGGTGTGGATATATCTTGATGGTAGTGTGGTGTGGTGTGGTGGATATCTTGTTGATGGTAGTGTGTTGTGGTGTGGATATCTTGATGGTAGTGTGGTGTGGTGTGATGTTGTGTGGTGTGGTGTGGTGGATATCTTGTTGATGGTAGTGTGTTGTGGTGTGGATATCTTGATGGTAGTGTGGTGTGGTGTGGTGTGATGTGGTGTGGTGTGGTGGATATCTTGTTGATGGTAGTGTGTTGTGGTGTGGATATCTTGATGGTAGTGTGGTGTGGTGTGGTGTGGTGGATATCTTGTTGATGGTAGTGTGGTGTGGTGGATATCTTGTTGATGGTAGTGTGGTGTGGTGTGGATATATCTTGATGGTAGTGTGGTGTGGTGTGGTGGATATCTTGTTCATGGTGTGGTGTGGTGGATAGATTACGACAGAATATATTAAGGAAACCGGTAACTTGAGGTGGTGGGTGAGGATACATAGTGGGGAGCATATGTAGGGGAAGATACATAGCGGGGAGCATAAGTGAGGATACATAGTAGGGAGCATATGTAGGGGAGGATACATAGTGGGGAGCATATGTAGGGGAAGATACATAGCGGGAAGCATATGTAGGGGAGGATGCATAGTGGGGAGCATATGTAGGGGAAGATACATAGCGGGAAGCATATGTAGGGGAGGATGCATAGTGGGGAGCATATGTAGGGGAGGATACATAGTGGGGAGCATATGTAGGGGAAGATACATAGCGGGGAGCATATGTAGGGGAAGATACATAGCGGGAAGCATATGTAGGGGAGGATGCATAGTGGGGAGCATATGTAGGGGAGGATACATAGTGGGGAGCATATGTAGGGGAAGATACATAGCGGGGAGCATATGTAGGGGAGGATACATAGTGGGGAGCATTTGTAGGGGAGGATACACAGTGGGAAGCATATGTAGGGGAAGATACATAGTGGGGAGCATAAGTGAGGATACATAGTGGGGAGCATATGTAGGGGAAGATACATAGCGGGGAGCATAAGTGAGGATACATAGTAGGGAGCATATGTAGGGGAGGATGCATAGTGGGGAGCATATGTAGGGGAGGATACATAGTGGGGAGCATATGTAGGGGAAGATACATAGCGGGGAGCATATGTAGGGGAAGATACATAGCGGGAAGCATATGTAGGGGAGGATGCATAGTGGGGAGCATATGTAGGGGAGGATACATAGTGGGGAGCATATGTAGGGGAAGATACATAGCGGGGAGCATATGTAGGGGAGGATACATAGTGGGGAGCATTTGTAGGGGAGGATACACAGTGGGAAGCATATGTAGGGGAAGATACATAGTGGGGAGCATAAGTGAGGATACATAGTGGGGAGCATATGTAGGGGAAGATACATAGCGGGGAGCATAAGTGAGGATACATAGTAGGGAGCATATGTAGGGGAGGATGCATAGTGGGGAGCATATGTAGGGGAGGATACATAGTGGGGAGCATATGTAGGGGAAGATACATAGCGGGGAGCATATGTAGGGGAGGATACATAGTGGGGAGCATTTGTAGGGGAGGATACACAGTGGGAAGCATATGTAGGGGAGGATACATAGTGGGGAGCATTTGTAGGGGAGGATACACAGTGGGAAGCATATGTAGGGGAGGATGCATGGTGGGGAGGATATGTAGGGGAGGATACATAGTATGGATCATATGTAAGTGAGGATACATAGTAAGGAGGATATGTAGGGGAGGATACATAGTGGGGAGCATTTGTAGGGGAGGATACACAGTGGGAAGCATATGTAGGGGAAGATACATAGCGGGGAGCATAAGTGAGGATACATAGTAGGGAGCATATGTAGGGGAGGATGCATAGTGGGGAGCATATGTAGGGGAGGATACATAGTGGGGAGCATATGTAGGGGAAGATACATAGCGGGGAGCATATGTAGGGGAAGATACATAGCGGGGAGCATATGTAGGGGAGGATACATAGTGGGGAGCATATGTAGGGGAAGATACATAGCGGGGAGCATATGTAGGGGAGGATACATAGTGGGGAGCATTTGTAGGGGAGGATACACAGTGGGAAGCATATGTAGGGGAGGATGCATGGTGGGGAGGATATGTAGGGGAGGATACATAGTATGGATCATATGTAAGTGAGGATACATAGTAAGGAGGATATGTAGGGGAGGATACATAGCGGGTGAAGGGCAGGACACATAACACATTGAAGGGAAGAGATGACAAACATATGTTTCGTAAGCAGTTATTTGATGGGATAAGACACATAGAAAATGGTAAAGCTCACAGAAAAGGGTGGTGGACCTAGAAAAAGGCGGTTAAGGCATAGAAAGGGAAGAGGAGGACACATAGAAAAAGGAATGACACATGGAAAGGAAAAGAAGACAAAAGAAAGGATGGGTCAGATAGGAAAGGGGGGAAATGGCATACTGAAAGGGAAGCGACACCTAGAAACGAGAGGACGCACTGAGAGTGAGGGACGAAGACCACATTGGAGAGGGAGAGATTGATGGAGGGCATTGCCAGACAGACTTCTGTCATCATTGATAACTCTACGTCAACCTAATGTGCCTCAGAGATAACTAAAGCCATTCCTTTTTTTATTCTTTCTTTCGTCCTTCCTTCGTTTTCTTTCACAGAAGAAGGGAAGGATACTAATGGTTGAACAGATTCAGAATTGAGAAGGGAGGAAATATCGTGGATGTAGTAAGAATTGATGATGGCTTGGAAATATTACATTAATAATGTAGATCTTAGATTGATGACGGAGAGGGGAGAGAGAGAGAGAGAGAGAGAGAGAGAGAGAGAGAGAGAGAGAGAGAGAGAGAGAGAGAGAGATCTTCTCTGTAGCTTATGAGAGTTTTTATATTAAGGTGAAGAAGGGAAGGACTTATGATTTAGGGGCATTTATAAGTGTGTGTGTGTGTGTGTGTGTGTGTGTGTGTGTGTGTGTGTATGGGGAGATGGCACCTGGGACCTAAGATATGGTTGGGGGGGGGGGTTGCTTGGAGGGATTGGATGGAAGGGTTGAGGGGGCACCGATGAATATATAAGTTTGATTTTCTTTTTTCTAACATTCACTGTTTGACGTTAAGATCGCCAGGGTGTGTCGTGAGTGACGCCCTCTATGATGGAGAGAGAGAGAGAGAGAGAGAGAGAGAGAGAGAGAGAGAGAGAGAGAGAGAGAGAGAGATTCGCTATGGCGAGGGACGGGATTAAAAAAGGTAAGGTACCGTAAAATTGAAAGGGAATTGAGCCATGACGTACAGTACAGATAGCATTCTCTGCCCCCATGTGTCAAGCTGGACCGTCTGATTTCTTCTCGAGCGATGTGGCAAATTACCATGAAACACGGAATTGATGTATTTTCTTTACGTTTAGCTAATTCTTTCACGTTTCACCAGCTGACAGACATGGAAATGTGTGCTTAGGGGATACAGGAGTGAGCGGTTCAGTGAGGGAGGACATGAGCGCGCCTTGTGTCATAGGGTATTTTAGTTGAAAAAAGTTACCTCACCCCCTCCTCCTCCTCCCGAACGTTGCTGGATGAAGCCAAGGTACACTAAGGTGTGTGGAGGAATGTATTTAAAGGTGAATCCAGGATATGGTTAACCTGTAGCGAGGGTTGACTTCATGGTGTGGGGGGAGTATGTTCCTTGGATGATTTTTAGGGTGTGGAGGAAGTTGTATATTGGCTGATTCCAAGGGCGAATTGAGTGTGTGATCGCTCATAATCTGGATGACTTAATTGTTCAAAGAAGAGTTAGGGTGAAGGGTAGCCCATGTTTAGGGTGATATGTTTGATGGCGAGGCGCGCGACCAGAGGAGAGCAGGTATGGGTCACAGGTGTTAGTGATGTTAATGATGAGATGTTTGAGGTGTGATGTTGGCATTACAAGGAGATGAGTTTGTTTGAAGACTGCGTATGAGTATTTTCTATACGGTATGTCTAGTGTGTGACGCATGTGGAAGGTGTGTTAGGTGTATGTGAATACTTATATTCATGAGGTATTTCACATGTTATTTCACCTCATCTTTTCCTCAGCAGTGCAGTGCAGTTACCTCATCTCTTTACCATGTGAGGTATTGTGGTGGATGTTGGGTGTGTGTGTGGTAGAGGCGTGTGAGGTATTGTGGTGGATGTTGGGTGTGTGTGTGGTAGAGGCGTGTGAGGTATTGTGGTGGATGTTGGGTGTGTGTGTGGTAGAGGCGTGTGAGGTATTGTGGTGGATGTTGGGTGTGTGTGTGGTAGAGGCGTGTGAGGTACTGTGGTAGATGTCGGGGGTGGGTGTGGTAGAGGCGTGTGAGGTATTGTGGTAGATGTTGGGGGTGGGTGTGGTAGAGGCGTGTATAGTCGACGACTTTGGTAATAGTGTCTTGTGATGTGGCGAGGCCATTCGGCGAGGAGGTGGGGGTGTAAAGTAGAGGGATTAGGTTGGAGTGGAGTGCGGCAGAGGGAGGAGAACCTCGTAAATTGTGATAAGGAGAGGCTATGGTGCGGGATATTGAACTGGAAGTGAGGGAAGGAGGGAGAGAGAGAGAGAGAGAGAGAGAGAGAGAGAGAGAGAGAGAGAGAGAGAGAGAGAGAGAGAGAGAGTTTCGTGGACTTTGGTCCGTTACTGGAGCTTCCGACGTAAATAAAAAAAAAGAGTTACATAGTTACACAGACCTACACAGACCCTAAGGGTCCCTACGAGGTGGTCTGGCCTTTAATCCACTGAACAAGATAAAGTTAATTCCCCTAAAAGAACTAGAAGAAAGGTGTAGCAAAGCAAAGGCTCGAGAGAGATAGAGAGAGAGAGAGAGAGAGAGAGAGAGAGAGAGAGAGAGAGAGAGAGAGAGAGAGAGAGAGAGAGAGAGAGAGAGAATGTTTTGTTGGAGACTTCCAGTAATGACCTTCGGAAGACATAGTAGGAAACAGTAGCAGCAGTAAGGCTGCAGGTTTTCCCTGTCGCCGTGAGAGAGAGTCTCTCTCTCTCTCTCTCTCTCTCTCTCTCTCTCTCTCTCTCTCTCTCTCACACACACACACACACACACACTATCTCTCCTCCTCCCTCCCCCTTCCTCTCGTGTGTGTGTGTGTGTTGAATTAATGTGAAATCGATCTCGTAATGTTCTTCCAGATACATACAAGAGCCTCCACCGCCCCCCACAGCTTCCCCTTATTTCCCATCTTACCTTCTGGGCTTAGCTCGCTCGGTCTCTCATTCTTTTCTTTACTTGTCTGTTGATGATGTCTGTGGGTTTGTCTGTGGCTTCACGTCTGTGAATGTTAGTTATTATCTGTTTTTTTCTTTTCTTCATTCCTTTCGTTGTCCTTTTTCGGCGTTTTTGCTTGCACATTTACCGGTGTCTGGATGTGTTTCCGTGTCAGTCTGTATTGTGTGTCTTGATTCTAATGATATTAGTCCTGATAGCAAGCAGTTACTTGCAGTTATTTGTTCAGCTTTGCAAGTCCAGTTGAGGACATTTTCATCTCGTATTCTTGGTGAGTTACGTATATATATATATATATCCTCACTTCCACGTTAGTTACCTCAGAAGAGTCTTAAGAACCCTTGAAGGTGAGGGTAAGTGAATATTCAGACAGTATTACGTTCCCCGGGATGTGGGATCACTTTACGAGAAGTTAACATCAGTGTTTAGAGGACGAAGCAAAGTGCCAGATCACTTAACACACTCTAAACTGAACGCTCCATCGCTCAACGTGACTTGGGTCAAGTGCTCAGCGATATTTTTGGTTTAGTTTACACAGCAGCCATGTATTTTTTTTCATATTTTTTTTTTCCCTGGTATATATATTTTCATAACGTTGTGGTAGGTTCTGTGTGCGGTGTAGAGTCTATGATGGAATAACGTCATCAAGCTATATCCTGTGTTTTGTAATGAGATGATTTCATACCCATGGTTCTTTGTGTCATTTTCCTGTCATATTCGCATGGAGGTAACACCCCCTCCCCTCCTCCTCCTCCTCCTCCTCCTCCTCCTCCTTTTTGAGCGTGACAGGAGAATCCTTGAGCATGAGTGTACGACCCTTGAGTATGACGGTGCGACCTTTGAGCACGACAGTACGGTCCTTAAGGACGAAGATATGAACCTTCAGCACGACGTTAGGACCCTTGAGTATGATGGCCTGGCCTTTGATCTGACCCTTTGGGGTCTGGGCAGGAACCAGAACCTACCATTCATAGCCAAGCCCCATGGTTCAACTCACTGATATCCCATCGCCCCTGGTATACCACATCGTTTCATTTTATTTTATCCTATGCACGCCTCTCACCCTCCTCTAAACGTTCAGACCCCGGTACCCCAAAGTCTCTCACGTCATCCCTCTGCCTGTGTTTGTTCTTCCCTTCACCCTTCTTCCATGTACACCTCTGACCTAGACATCCAAGTCGGTCTTCCTTCGCCCTTCCTCTTCCTTTGTCTGACCCATTTCAGTGCACCCTGGTCATCCCTCTCAAATCAGCTCGACCCTCCTCACACCACACTGTTTCTCCTTCGGCTTTTCATTCCCGTCACATAGACCCTCTATTGTTCTCCCTCATTCAAGACCCAAGCCATAGATTACCATTGGGACTACTACTATATACCTTGAAGTATATATATATATATATCCATCTTTTCCCAGAATCGACGCCCACCTCTCTCTCTCCCTCTCTCCCTCCTTCCACACTCCCCTCAGTGCTCCCGGGACCTTATAGCTCCTCCCCTCCCTCTTCCACCCTATGACTCACTCCAGCCCTCCCCTCCCCTTGGGTCCATTCTCTTGCCACATTAACTCCCAGGTACCCCCCAAGCACTCCACTTCCCTCAGCTCCTCCGCATTCAGACGTATTCTCAGGCCGTCCTTTTCTCATCTCCTCGCTGCCCCTCATTACCTGACTGTTATGCACGTTAACTCAACTTTCACCTTTCACACACCCCCCCCCCCCTCCTTCCGTCCCCAGCTATCGCTAGCATATATATATATATATATATATATATATATATATATAGATAGATAGATAGATAGATAGATAGATAGATAGATAATATAGGTTTCTAAGTGTCTGCTCTGCTTTTAGATTGCTCATTGAAAATGCTATTTCATGTGTGGCGGGGTGGCGACGGGAATGGATGAAGGCAGCACTTATGGATATGTACATGTGTATATATGTCTATGTCTATGTATGTATATCATGTATACGTTGAAATGTATATGTATGTATATGTGCGTGTGTGAGCGTGTATATATATACATGTGTATGTGGTGGGGTGGGCCATTCCTCGTCTATTTCCTTGCGCTCCCTCGCTAACGCGGGAGACGGCGGTTAAGTATGATAAATAAAGAAAAAATGATATATATTCATGCACCTTTTCACGTCTCCACTTACCCCTGTATCCTGCACAGTTTTAAATAACTTTCCTCAGAAAAAATCTATTGAGATTATTACTTTTTCTTTACGTTTTTTTTTAATTGATATTTCATTCAAGGCCTGGATTCTAAGGGGACTTCTCTCCTCGGCTCGAGGAGTTGACTTCAAAAAGAAATGAAAGTGTTTTCAAGATATATGATTTAGTAATCAGGAGCTCTTGAAATAGTTTGACAGAGACGAACAAACTCTATGTTTGTCGAAATAGAAAAAGCAATGCAGTTTGTGTGTGTGTGTGTGTGTGTATGTGTGTGTGTGTGAGTGTGTGTGTGTGTGTGTGTGTGTGTGTGTGTGTGTGTGTGTGTGGCATCCCCCCTTTTCTCCCATTCCCCAAAATGGAGTCCTGGACACGCCCCAATCTTTTCAGGCTCGGCCCTTAACTACTTGCTAAGAGCTGTGAACAAGGGCCTCCCTCATTAACCAGTGGTTCACGTCTTTTAAAAAAAAAAAGGGGGGGGGCGGGGGGCGAGGGATCGATATGTAGTTTTTTTAGGGATGGGGAGATGGTTATTGCAAGCTGCTCCTGGTGGTGATGGTGGTGATGGGGGTCCATGGTGTGTGTGTGTGTGTGTGTGTGTGTGTGTGTGTGTGTGTGTGTGTAAGGCTGGGGTCGGTAGGGTTGGAGGGTTAAGGCTCCGTAGGGAATGTCTTAGATAGTCCTGCCTCTCATGTGCCGAAGATAAAGGAAGAGTGTTTCTCTCTCTCTCTCTCTCTCTCTCTCTCTCTCTCTCTCTCTCTCTCTCTCTCTCTCTCTCTCTCTCTCTCTCTCACACACACACAGACACTGGCCAGGTACCCATTCATAGACCAGTCCCAAAAGGAGGATAAACACCTTGGTTGGGTGTGGTTGTAGGCTAACTGCCGTGCCTAGGATTCGAACCCATACAGATCCGACCCTAGGCTGGCCCGTGCTGACTCATGGTCAGTAAAACTAACCATTACACCAGGGAGGCTTGTGTCTGTCGTTTTCTCTGCCACAATTGCAACTGTTTGTGATAGGTCGATGATGGGCTGGAACTGTATTGCAATACCAAAAATTGTCTCCAAGATTTTATTTTTTTTGACAAATATACGAAACTGTTATTCTTTCGTAACAGATAAGATCATATCCATCCTCAAATGACGAACGTTGTTTGTTATCTTCGGATATCAGTGATGTGAACATCACTCAGGAGTCCAACTCCTTTTACGTATATCATCTCACATCAGTACCACGATTGGAGAAGACTTGGTGGTTCTTCCAGAATATCACAGGTTTTTAGGATAATTACATCCAGTAATTGGTATATATTGGGGAGAAGAAAGTTGTCAGATAATTGAGTTATTAATTATAACTTGCTTGTGTTTCAGTTCATTGATTTTCTTTTTAATTTTGCCATTTTCTTTTCCAGGTACGTCTTGGGTCCATTGGTGGTTCCAGGAATATTTCTCAGGTATGTATAAATGTTCTGCTTACTATGTTAACTAACAAATTGTAACACGTTCTCAAATCCTCGTACTTTGTTCTATGTGACTGAAGTGATGTAGAGCTTAGATGGTGAAAAATTCAGGATTCAAAATATCGATAGGAGATAGGGATCCCAAAAATGGGAAATATCAGAGTTTCCCAACAAAATTCCATTTTCATTGGTCCTTCGTACAGTCGTTCTCAATGGATCCAAGTGTTCGATGGAGGACTTACTTAAACTTATTGTACTACTACTATTGTAACTTTCAGAAAAGCACGTCTTGGCGACTCTTATTATTTAACAAGTTGTTATATTTCTCATAATGTTGTGTATTATTTTAAGAATTATTATATCTTTCATAAAGTTACTCGAGTTCTTCATTGGCTATGAAAGGCAATGTGTTATTTAATCAAACTCGTTAAGTTATGGAATGCAATTTATTGTTATAAGTAGCACGTTGGTCTATCGTATGAGCAGTTTGGTCTGTGGAACATTGGAGCACTTAGGTTAAATCCCCTAGGACCTGTTGGCCTCCTCCTCCATCCTCACCATACTCCCAAAAGTCCTCCCCGACAAACCACTCCCAAAATTTTCAATGCCCAAAACCCATTCCCTCCAAATCCACACTTCAGGGATTTTCGTGGCTTTATCTCCCAACTAGGCGCAAACTGGTCTTTAGAACAACGCATCAGACTCATTACCACTTATGTATCCAGCAGATACTAACAGTGAGGTGTACCACAGTCCAAACTAGGCTGCAGTCATTTGAATTCTCAGAATCTGAAGTGTCTCCTCCCCTCCCGCCCTTCACCACCCGTTTTCAGACGTGCCTGGGATCTTCGGCTTAGCTAAGTGCTTGTTATCTCTCCATTGTACTCTACCATTAACTACAACAGTATATCCTTTACGATCGGTGACTGTCATCCTCTGTTGAAATGGTTTTAAGATTGATAAAGACGCCATTAAGTGTTTTAGGACTTCATAAAGAAACTTTAATAACTTAAACCCCCGAGTTCAAACGCCTTGAACACGACGTTACGACCCTTGGGTATTATGGGCTGGCGTTTGACCTGAGCGGCCCTTAAAGGTCAATTTAAAGGCCAGTGCTCAAGGGTCGTGTACCGTCGTGCTGGTAATGGTCGTATTGTCGTGCTGCACCGTCGTACCGTCGGTGCTGTCGGGTCGTGTACCGTCGTGGTACAGTATACCGTCGTGCTTCGAGGTGTACCATACGTACCGCCGTGTGTATTATGCCTCTCTCTCTCTCTCTCTCTCTCTCTCTCTCTCTCTCTCTCTCTCTCTCTCTCTCTCTCTTGAGAGGGAAGCTAAACTAACCTATGTATATAGAAGATAGATATTTCATAGCTGATCCATAGAAGAATATAGAACACTGAATATAGGTGTTGAATATAGCTGGAATATAGAAGAGGACAACCCAACACTCACATTCGCACATCACAAGTTGTTTTATTAATCACATTTTTTTTTACATATTCAAGTTGAAGGTTCCGCCGGTAATAGTGTGGCGGGATTAATTAATTATAAATAAACCCTGTGTGATGATGTCCTCCGTTTTCTTTGTATGATGTAAAAAATGGTAGAAAGTGTAACTGTGTGTGTGTGTATGTGTGTGTGTGTGTGTGTGTATGTGTGTGTGTGTGTGTGTGTGTGTGTATGTGTGTGTATGTGTGTGTGTGTGTGTGTGTGTGTGTGTACCTATGTAACTATAAGGAGTATCTCTCTCTGTTGCTATACTGTCTAAAGCTATGTATAGATAGCGGATGTCTTGCTTCCTTCACTCTGTGTAAAAAGCTATGCGATGATTGCGAACGTTTCTATTTCTATATTGATCGTTTGTCTATAGCTATATTGGCGATGGATGGGATGTAACATAGATAAGAGGGTACGTGGGATGGTCCAATATAGAAATGGATTATAGCTTACGTGTTTTACGGCCTCTGTTTACTATAGCTATAGTAATCCCAGAGAGTGAAGTTAGAATAGTTAGAATTAGTATCCATATCAACAAGAGTTATAAGATTAAGGTATTTATGTAACTATAAATATGATACTTTTTAAGATCAGTAAAATTGTTGATTTTCAAGGTATGATAAAGAAGTTGTAACTTTTCTAGATATTTTTGACTATATAGATGTTACTGTCTATGACAATATAGTAACTATATAGATGTTACTGTCTATGGCAGTATAGTAATACATAGATGTTACTATCTATGAACATTCTCAGTAACATTGTTATATCGCGTTACCTTCACGTAATGTCATGTTTTATTCTTATTGTCTGCCTTATGTCACCATTCCAATCCAAGTTACGATTCACTCAACCATTGATTGTCACCTCCGCTGAGTGATAGTGTCGTAAGTTCCCCTCACTACGTGTTACCAACACCTTAAGTTCCCCTCACTACGTGTTACAAACACCTTAAGTTCCCCTCACTACGTGTTACCAACACCTTAAGTTCCCCTCACTACGTGTTACAAACACCTTAAGTTCCCCTCACTACGTGTTACCAACACCTTAAGTTCCCCTCACTACGTGTTATTGGAACACCTTAAGTTCCCCTCACTACGTGTTACAAACACCTTAAGTTCCCCTCACTACGTGTTACAAACACCTTAAGTTCCCCTCACTATGTGTTACAAACACCTTAAGTTCCCCTCACTACGTGTTACAAACACCTTAAGTTCCCCTCACTACGTGTTACAAACACCTTAAGTTCCCCTCACTACGTGTTACAAACACCTTAAGTTCCCCTCACTACGTGTTACAAACACCTTAAGTTCCCCTCACTACGTGTTACCAATACGTAGTGACGGCAAGGTATTCAGGGTCGGTGTGACGCTGTAATGCATATACCGTGTGTAATGGACATGGGAAGGAGAGAAGACACGATTTCTGATGGTCACTGACGGGGTTATCATTCTGGAGGACAGTACATGCGAAGGACAGATGACATAAGACATGATGGACAGTGACCAGGTTATCTGCCGGAGGAGAGTACATGGGAAGGCCACAGATAACTTATGACCTCATGGTCTATGACGAGGTTATCTAGTGGATGACATTACATGGGAAAGCCAGTTAAGAGTAGACAAGATGGTCTTTGACGAGGTTATGTACTAGAGGACAGTAATAGTATCATATATAAGCGTAAATTACTTTATAAATGCAACCTGGAAAATAAACAGTAGGCTCTTCCCCATCCACCACGATAGCTAGAGACAAAATAGGAAAGCAAATGGCTCTGCCCCACCCAGTATCGATGGACAAAGAATGATAAAGTAGAAGGCTCCTCACCACCCACCACTATGGATGGAGATAGCATGAGAAATAAGAAGGCGCCTCCCCCTCACCCACCATTATAGATGAAGACAGACCGTAAAGCAGAAGGCGCCTCCTCACTCACCACTGTAGATGGAGACAGGACCGTGAAGTAGAAGGCGCCTCCCCCTCACCCACCACTATAGATGGAGACAGGACAGTAAAGCATATATCGTACCCATCTTCAGGAAAGCAGACTGGGAAGTTGAGGTGAACCACAGGCCGATGTTTCCAGTCCCCCGTCGATCTCACCTGACCTTGTCTAATCCTCAGTAAGAACAGCCCCATTTTGGATGATGTCTGACCTGCCTGGTGGTGGAGACACTCCCTCCCGCTTATCATAACCATGTTGTATTTATGCTTCGTTTCTGTATAATGTCTGTTTATTGTTGTTATTATTATTATTATTATTATTATTATTATTGTTATTATTATTATTAGTATCATTGTTATTATTATTATTATTATTATTATTATTATTATTATTATTATTATTATTATTATTATTATTATTATTACAATTAATTCTCTCTCTCTCTCTCTCTCTCTCTCTCTCTCTCTCTCTCTCTCTCTCTCTCTCTCTCTCTCTCTCTCTCCCTCGTGTGTTATCAGCGTTAGGTAGCCCCAGGCCACGAGGGTTCTCCACACAGTAAATGACCCAGCCATTACACCACAAGACCTTTATTAGGTGATTTATGGTGGCTGGCCCTCACCACCTCTGCCCACTGAGGCCAGCCACCTCCCACTGCCGACACTTAGTGGGGGGCGGGGGGGAATAGATTTATTGTTATTATTATTATTATTATTATTATTATTATTATTATTGTTGTTGTTGTTGTTGTTGTTGTTGTTGTTGTTGTTGTTGTTATTGTTGTTATTATTATTGTTATTATTATTATTATTATTATTATTATTATTATTATTATTATCTTCAGCCAGACTGTGGTCGGCCTTGGAGCTAAGTTACATCATTTTGGAGTTAGGGTCAGGTCAGCCGTAGTACCCATAGGTCATTACCTCCGTCCTTACGTAGTTAATTCGTTACCTTAAGTGTATAGGATAGAGTAGTTCTGTTGTTGTCGTTTACTTCCATAGAAATGAATAGAAAAAACATGTTCATGATTTTTTTATAATTTTTTTTTTAAGATTTTTCATCTTTTTGGATGTCATGCTTTGTGCATCCTTCCTGGAATTGTCACAATGTTTTCTTTTTTTCTTTTTGTAACGCTCTGATCATTATGAGATGTAGTGGTGTACTTGGTAAATGAAACGGGGAATTCACATAGGGAAAAAACGATGCCTGCTTCAGAGGAATGGAAACCAGTTTCAAACGAAAAGAAAAAATTTCGTGTTTACCAATTTTTCCATTTGTTTAGGGTCATGGTCCATTGTCTCAGAATAGTCACATGGGGACACTACAGTGATATCGGGAACAGTGGTAGATTTTCTGCAGGATTCACGGAGACGAAAGTGAACGCCGTAATCATATATATATATATATATATATATATATATATATATATATATATATATATATATATATATTTTTTTTTTTTTTTTTTTTCTTTCTTTCTTTTCTTTTAAACTATTCGCCATTTCCCGCGTTAGCGAGGTAGCATTAAGAACAGAGGACTGGGCCATTGAGGGAATATCCTCACCTGGCCCCCTTCTCTGTTCCTTCTTTTGGAAAATTAAAAAAAAAATTGAGAGGGGAGGATTTCCAGCCCCCCGCTCCCTCCCCTTTTAGTCGCTTTCTACGACACGCAGGGAATACGTGGGAAGTATTCTTAATCCCCTATCCCCAGGGATATATATATATATATATATATATATATATATATATACAAGTCCTGATATTGGCAGTGGACGAATTATTTACAAGAGAAAATAAAACAGAGAGAGAGAGAGAGAGAGAGAGAGAGAGAGAGAGAGAGAGAGAGAGAGAGAGAGAGAGAGAGCAATAGTGCCGGCAATAATAGCCAACATTAAAGAAAAGTATTAGTAGCATTAACAACCCTGGGAAAAAAATACACAACACCAATAAAAATAATGATAACAATAAACTTACCATTAAAAGATTATCGCAAACGAATCCCCACTTTTAGAAAAAAAAGAATATCCCATAGAAGTGTACTGTGATTTCCACCGTAAAAAACCAGGCTTGTATAAAAGCCCGTTATTGAAGTACACCCATGGGAACCTGTTGTCCTGGTTACTATCTGAAATGCCATGGTACTCATGTCTAATTCAGTCGTGCTTTAGGCTGTCTTACATTCCGTCATATGGTTAGATCATGACCGTAGTTCAGGCTTTGAAATGAAAGAATTTGTGTCTAAAAAGAAGGTATATTTTTTTTTTTTAAGTATTTCTGTGTTTTTTACGTGGAATGGAACGGATTGAAGCATTGCATTATGCGATGATACTAAAGAGAAGGTTGATTATGGGTCTGTGATGATATTAAACATGATGGTTAGAAGATTAAACGCTGCTGAAGTGGTTGTGAGAACGATGCGAGAATGAATGGCTTCTGGAGAACAGATGTATTGTCTTCGATAATTTCCACTTCAGTCATTACACTTTTCTTTCTCATGATATCAAAGGATTCGGTGATGAACTAAAGTCTTCATTGCGGCCAGGCCTTGAAAAAACATGGATAAGGACATGGCTGTGCATATATCGCCTTTTATGTCAAAGGCTCCAGCGACGGACGAAGGGAGTTCCTGGTCGAGACCAGGCCTTAACCCGTGTAGGTTTACCTCAGGTGCTGTGTTGCATGGTCAGTCAGACAGAACATGAGGCGGGAGGGCAAATAGGGCAAAAACGGCACACGTACGTGCTTGGCTATGTGTTCTAAAGATGATAAAGATATCCTTGATCTCCTGGCTACGGCTCTCTGAGAGCCTCAGTCACAAAATCTCCGGAGAATGGGTGGGCGAAGCTGGTAAGAGGATTACCTTTCGTTCGCATTGAGTCATACGTGCGTCTTGTTGTATGCCAGTGTTAACGTATTGAGCATGACGGTACGATCCTTGAACACGACGGTACGATCCTTTGAGCACGACGGTACGACCCTTGAGCACGACGGTACGATCCTTTGAGCACGACGGTACGATCCTTTGAGCACGACGGTACGATCCTTTGAGCACGACGGTACGATCCTTTGAGCACGACGGTACGATCCTTTGAGCACGACGGTACGATCCTTTGAGCACGACGGTACGATCCTTTGAGCACGACGGTACGATCCTTTGAGCACGACGGTACGATCCTTTGAGCACGACGGTACGATCCTTTGAGCACGACGGTACGACCCTTGAGCACGACGGTACGATCCTTTGAGCACGACGGTACGATCCTTTGAGCACGACGGTACGACCCTTGAGCACGACGGTACGACCCTTGAGCACGACGGTACGATCCTTTGAGCACGACGGTACGATCCTTTGAGCACGACGGTACGATCCTTTGAGCACGACGGTACGATCCTTTGAGCACGACGGTACGATCCTTTGAGCACGACGGTACGATCCTTTGAGCACGACGGTACGACCCTTGAGCACGACGGTACGATCCTTTGAGCACGACGGTACGATCCTTTGAGCACGACGGTACGACCCTTGAGCACGACGGTACGACCCTTGAGCACGACGGTACGATCCTTTGAGCACGACGGTACGATCCTTTGAGCACGACGGTACGATCCTTTGAGCACGACGGTACGATCCTTTGAGCACGACGGTACGATCCTTTGAGCACGACGGTACGATCCTTTGAGCACGACGGTACGATCCTTTGAGCACGACGGTACGATCCTTTGAGCACGACGGTACGATCCTTTGAGCACGACGGTACGACCCTTGAGCACGACGGTACGACCCTTGAGCACGACGGTACGACCCTTGAGCACGACGGTACGACCCTTGAGCACGACGGTACGACCCTTGAGCACGACTGTACGATCCTTTGAGCACGACGGTACGATCCTTTGAGCACGACGGTACGACCCTTGAGCACGACGGTACGATCCTTTGAGCACGACGGTACGATCCTTTGAGCACGACGGTACGATCCTTTGAGCACGACGGTACGACCCTTGAGCACGACGGTACGACCCTTGAGCACGACGGTACGATCCTTTGAGCACGACGGTACGATCCTTTGAGCACGACGGTACGATCCTTTGAGCACGACGGTACGATCCTTTGAGCACGACGGTACGACCCTTGAGCACGACGGTACGACCCTTGAGCACGACGGTACGACCCTTGAGCACGACGGTACGACCCTTGAGCACGACGGTACGACCCTTGAGCACGACGGTACGACCCTTGAGCACGACGGTACGATCCTTTGAGCACGACGGTACGATCCTTTGAGCACGACGGTACGACCCTTGAGCACGACGGTACGACCCTTGAGCACGACGGTACGATCCTTTGAGCACGACGGTACGATCCTTTGAGCACGACGGTACGATCCTTTGAGCACGACGGTACGATCCTTTGAGCACGACGGTACGATCCTTTGAGCACGACGGTACGACCCTTGAGCACGACGGTACGACCCTTGAGCACGACGGTACGACCCTTGAGCACGACGGTACGATCCTTTGAGCACGACGGTACGATCCTTTGAGCACGACGGTACGATCCTTTGAGCACGACGGTACGATCCTTTGAGCACGACGGTACGACCCTTGAGCACGACGGTACGACCCTTGAGCACGACGGTACGATCCTTTGAGCACGACGGTACGATCCTTTGAGCACGACGGTACGACCCTTGAGCACGACGGTACGATCCTTTGAGCACGACGGTACGACCCTTGAGCACGACGGTACGATCCTTTGAGCACGACGGTACGATCCTTTGAGCACGACGGTACGATCCTTTGAGCACGACGGTACGACCCTTGAGCACGACGGTACGACCCTTGAGCACGACGGTACGACCCTTGAGCACGACGGTACGATCCTTTGAGCACGACGGTACGATCCTTTGAGCACGACGGTACGATCCTTTGAGCACGACGGTACGACCCTTGAGCACGACGGTACGATCCTTTGAGCACGACGGTACGACCCTTGAGCACGACGGTACGACCCTTGAGCACGACGGTACGATCCTTTGAGCACGACGGTACGATCCTTTGAGCACGACGGTACGACCCTTGAGCACGACGGTACGATCCTTTGAGCACGACGGTACGACCCTTGAGCACGACGGTACGATCCTTTGAGCACGACGGTACGATCCTTTGAGCACGACGGTACGATCCTTTGAGCACGACGGTACGATCCTTTGAGCACGACGGTACGATCCTTTGAGCACGACGGTACGATCCTTTGAGCACGACGGTACGATCCTTTGAGCACGACGGTACGATCCTTTGAGCACGACGGTACGACCCTTGAGCACGACGGTACGATCCTTTGAGCACGACGGTACGATCCTTTGAGCACGACGGTACGACCCTTGAGCACGACGGTACGACCCTTGAGCACGACGGTACGACCCTTGAGCACGACGGTACGATCCTTTGAGCACGACGGTACGACCCTTGAGCACGACGGTACGATCCTTTGAGCACGACGGTACGATCCTTTGAGCACGACGGTACGACCCTTGAGCACGACGGTACGATCCTTTGAGCACGACGGTACGATCCTTTGAGCACGACGGTACGATCCTTTGAGCACGACGGTACGACCCTTGAGCACGACGGTACGACCCTTGAGCACGACGGTACGACCCTTGAGCACGACGGTACGATCCTTTGAGCACGACGGTACGACCCTTGAGCACGACGGTACGACCCTTGAGCACGACGGTACGATCCTTTGAGCACGACGGTACGATCCTTTGAGCACGACGGTACGACCCTTGAGCACGACGGTACGACCCTTGAGCACGACGGTACGACCCTTGAGCACGACGGTACGACCCTTGAGCACGACGGTACGATCCTTTGAGCACGACGGTACGACCCTTGAGCACGACGGTACGATCCTTTGAGCACGACGGTACGATCCTTTGAGCACGACGGTACGACCCTTGAGCACGACGGTACGATCCTTTGAGCACGACGGTACGATCCTTTGAGCACGACGGTACGACCCTTGAGCACGACGGTACGACCCTTGAGCACGACGGTACGACCCTTGAGCACGACGGTACGATCCTTTGAGCACGACGGTACGATCCTTTGAGCACGACGGTACGATCCTTTGAGCACGACGGTACGACCCTTGAGCACGACGGTACGATCCTTTGAGCACGACGGTACGACCCTTGAGCACGACGGTACGATCCTTTGAGCACGACGGTACGATCCTTTGAGCACGACGGTACGATCCTTTGAGCACGACGGTACGATCCTTTGAGCACGACGGTACGATCCTTTGAGCACGACGGTACGATCCTTTGAGCACGACGGTACGATCCTTTGAGCACGACGGTACGACCCTTGAGCACGACGGTACGATCCTTTGAGCACGACGGTACGATCCTTTGAGCACGACGGTACGATCCTTTGAGCACGACGGTACGACCCTTGAGCACGACGGTACGACCCTTGAGCACGACGGTACGATCCTTTGAGCACGACGGTACGATCCTTTGAGCACGACGGTACGATCCTTTGAGCACGACGGTACGATCCTTTGAGCACGACGGTACGATCCTTTGAGCACGACGGTACGATCCTTTGAGCACGACGGTACGACCCTTGAGCACGACGGTACGATCCTTTGAGCACGACGGTACGATCCTTTGAGCACGACGGTACGATCCTTTGAGCACGACGGTACGATCCTTTGAGCACGACGGTACGATCCTTTGAGCACGACGGTACGATCCTTTGAGCACGACGGTACGACCCTTGAGCACGACGGTACGATCCTTTGAGCACGACGGTACGACCCTTGAGCACGACGGTACGACCCTTGAGCACGACGGTACGATCCTTTGAGCACGACGGTACGACCCTTGAGCACGACGGTACGACCCTTGAGCACGACGGTACGATCCTTTGAGCACGACGGTACGACCCTTGAGCACGACGGTACGACCCTTGAGCACGACGGTACGACCCTTGAGCACGACGGTACGACCCTTGAGCACGACGGTACGATCCTTTGAGCACGACGGTACGATCCTTTGAGCACGACGGTACGACCCTTGAGCACGACGGTACGACCCTTGAGCACGACGGTACGATCCTTTGAGCACGACGGTACGACCCTTGAGCACGACGGTACGACCCTTGAGCACGACGGTACGACCCTTGAGCACGACGGTACGACCCTTGAGCACGACGGTACGACCCTTGAGCACGACGGTACGACCCTTGAGCACGACGGTACGATCCTTTGAGCACGACGGTACGACCCTTGAGCACGACGGTACGACCCTTGAGCACGACGGTACGACCCTTGAGCACGACGGTACGACCCTTGAGCACGACGGTACGATCCTTTGAGCACGACGGTACGACCCTTGAGCACGACGGTACGACCCTTGAGCACGACGGTACGACCCTTGAGCACGACGGTACGATCCTTTGAGCACGACGGTACGACCCTTGAGCACGACGGTACGATCCTTTGAGCACGACGGTACGATCCTTTGAGCACGACGGTACGATCCTTTGAGCACGACGGTACGATCCTTTGAGCACGACGGTACGACCCTTGAGCACGACGGTACGACCCTTGAGCACGACGGTACGACCCTTGAGCACGACGGTACGATCCTTTGAGCACGACGGTACGATCCTTTGAGCACGACGGTACGATCCTTTGAGCACGACGGTACGACCCTTGAGCACGACGGTACGACCCTTGAGCACGACGGTACGACCCTTGAGCACGACGGTACGACCCTTGAGCACGACGGTACGACCCTTGAGCACGACGGTACGACCCTTGAGCACGACGGTACGATCCTTTGAGCACGACGGTACGATCCTTTGAGCACGACGGTACGACCCTTGAGCACGACGGTACGACAATCCTTGAACACGGCGGTACGATCCTTAAACATGGAGGTATAACCCTTAGGCATTATGGTCTGTAGTTTGGTGAAGGGACGTGGGAGGATGGTAAAGCAACGCTGTTTTGATGCTCATTGAATTAGCTGATCGAACTTGGAGTACATTTAACCACAGTGAGATAAAGAGGCTGAGTGAAAAGCGTATATAAGGATGCTTTAATGGCCGTACAGTAATATGGGAAATGATTTAGCATGTAGCATGAAGATAAGGCTAGAGGATAAAGAACCTAATCTGGCGACAAGGCTGACTGATGAATAGGAATATAGAGCTAAGTATAAGGAAGATATCTGGTGTTAAGGGTGACTGAAGAGGTAATTGTCTGATATATAAGGTGGTTATGGTGACCACAGAAAGTATAGCGTGCAGGAAAAACTACTCACGAAAGGGCCACACAGGCAGTGGGAGTAGCTATGGCTCTGAAGTTACCTTGAACACCTGAAGAAGGCGTTCATGTCGACCCCGTCTGATCGATAATGCCTGAAACTCAAATAACCAACCAACTTAACCTCTCACCCACTTCACTAGACCCACACCTTACTTCTTGACACACTCACTCTACCTCTCTTCTGTGTCTCTTTCTCCACTTCACCTCGACTGTACAACCTTCTCTTTTTTGCCTCGCTTAATCAAGCGATGGAAAAAAAAAAGAGGGAAGCTGAAGAGGATCGGTGGATGAAGCTGAAGCGGTATGAAAGCGGTCGTGTTCACTCATATGAACGCCCACCGCTTCAGAAATACAGATGGGGTCAACTGCTGTGCAGAGGCAAGCACCATATATTTTTATTTTCAGCATGCATAGTAATTTTTCACGTCCCTCTTTCTCACTTCTCCCTCTCTCTCTCTCTCTCTCTCTCTCTCTCTCTCTCTCTCTCTCTCTCTCTCTCTCTCTCTCTCTCTCTCTCGTTCGGTGTGTTGCCGGAGGGAGTGGAGGTTTTTTTTTTGGGAGGGAGAGAACCTTTGCTTTGCTATCCTTTTTCTTCCCACTGCTTTTAAGGGGAGTGCGTCTTTTACAGTGGTGTTAAGGCCTGACCATCCCCCGCTTGGACCGTGGGACTGTGTGTGTGGTCTGCGTAACTTTCTCTCTCTCTCTCTCTCTCTCTCTCTCTCTCTCTCTCTCTCTCTCTCTCTCTCTCTCTCTCTCTCTCTTACTCACTCACTGCTAGGCAGTAGAACCCTGAGTTACAGTTGTGGCAAAAAATAAGAAAAAGAAAAAATAGACTGGCGCCCCATAACTCAGAGATAAAATTTAATAAAACGAGAGAGAGAGAGAGAGAGAGAGAGAGAGAGAGAGAGAGAGAGAGAGAGAGAGAGAGAGAAACTTTGTAGATATGAGTGCCTGTAGAGAGGGGGGGGCCTTGAGAAAGGGCCTCTCCACCCATCCCTTTACCCCCCCACACACCACCACCCATACAAGGCGAGAGAGAGAGAGAGAGAGAGAGAGAGAGAGAGAGAGAGAGAGAGAGAGAGAGAGAGAGAGAGAGAGAGAGAGAGGGGGGGGGGGTGTGTATTGGGTCACATTCCTCGTGAAATCTCCCCGCCCCCCTCCAACCCATTACTACCCTTTATGTTTCCTTCTTATCCTCCTGACGAAGTGGAGGACTCAATTCACGCCTCTTATGCAAAACAGGGAAGGCGAAATTTGTGTGTGTGTGTGTGTGTGTGTGTGTTTGTGTGTGTGTGGAGGTGGTGGTGGGGGGGGGGGAGGTGAGTGATTCGTCTTCTTATTGTATCCATCAGGGTGCCACTTGCCCCCCCCCCCCCCCCCGTGTAATGGGCTCAGGATCGTAGAGTGTTAAGGGGGTTAATTAGAGTTCAGCAGTTGCCTCTCCCTACCTTGTTACTGGCCGTAAACTGATTTATGTACGTTTCCTTGATGCTCCGACGGGCGAGGGAGTTCTTATTCCCTCCCATCACGCACCACCCTTCGAGTCGTCGTCACCTAAAGCCCTTGAGCACGAAGGTACGACCCTTGAGTTTGAAAGTACGACCCTTGAGCACGACGGTACGATCCTTTGAGCACGACGGTACGACCCTTGAGCACGACTGTACTTTCCTTGAGTACGACGGTACGACCCTTGAGCACGACTGTACGATCCTTTGAGCACGACGGTACGACCCTTGAGTACGACCCTTGAGTACGACGGTACCTTCCTTGAGTACGACGGTACGACCCTTGAGCACGACTGTACCATCCTTGAGCACGACGTTACGACCCTTGAGCACGACTATACGATCCTTGAGCACGACACAGTACGACCCTTGAGCACGACGATACGACACCTAGGCATGTTACGTTTGGCCTTTGTTATGACCCCTTAATGGTTACGCCATCACACCCAAGAGACGTTAAGTTGAGCTTAGGGATTTTTTTTGATCGTAGAGAAAAAGTTAAAGGGATGGTGGGCTTTACGAGTGTAGAGCTCCTTCCCTGTAGAGTACACATAGGTGATTACACACACACACACACACACACACACACACACACACACACACGTATTTCAACCTTCATCCCCTACACTGCTCTTCCCACACTGTTCTTCATGTGCCTTTCATTCACTAACTCCTATTCCTTCCTCCTGTGACCTGCATCTGTCTACCCATTAAAAAAAGCCCTTCCCTCTACGTCTTTACTATATTACAACAGGAGTTCACCCCAGTAACTCCAGTGACTCTGTTAGTTTGCGAGAGACTGTTGTGTTCAGTGGTGGTGATGGTGTCATGTGTGTTCAGTGGTGGTGATGGTGTCATGTGTGTTCATTGGTGATGGTGTCACAGTAGGTAAGGTCGTCATGTGTATCTCACTATTTTGCGTCATCGTCCATAGGGTAATGTAGCCGCCCCTTTTTGCTGCAGAAATCAATTCTTGCGTCTCGTGTCTTCAAACAGTACTTTCCTGTAGCCTACGCACTCATCTGCACTCCCTATTCCATCTTCCCCTCCCTTTTCCTCTCTATTTCCTCTTGTTTCCTTTTGCCCATTGTAATCTTCCACCCTATTGCTGACCCCTTGTGCTTCATTCACCTTCCCTACACACTTCCCCTATTCTCTCCCTCTGTCTTTCCCTCTACACCCTTCCCTCTCTTTCTGTCTTCCCTCTCCATACCTCCTCCCTCCCTGGGCTTTCTACGGTGCTCCCTCGATCCCAGCCTGACCCCGGCGGGGGATTAGGTCATCCCCAGGTCATCCATCATCACAGTCCAGACAGGGTGGAGAGGGTGACCCCTCTCGTGTCCTGTGACCTCGAGTTGGGAGGAGTCAACAGTTGAGTCAGTATTGAAGTCGATGATTTATCGACCAAACTTATCCTCGCTCGCTCTGTGAGGTTGGGGAAGCATCTGATTTTTTTTTACAAGGTGAAAATGATGTAAAAAAAAAAAACTAGATTTCTTTGACATTCTATAGTGAGTAATTTCTATCAGTTTTGCTCTGCTTTGCTATGTACCAGAAGTGCTTTTAGGAGACATGCCATACACCACTTGTTGTTGTAACTTCAAGAAATATATAAACGATGGAAGGGAAAGAAATTGTGATAAAGGAATTCGATTCATAGGTAGGCATTTTGAATATGGCCATTGTTTGGTAGAGAACCATGGTTGTATCTTTACGGTAAGAATAACATTCAATTTTAGGTGATCATATTTCTAAAGGAAGGCTCAAGTATAGAAAGACAGAGAATGTTGAATAGGATAGTCTATACACATACTATTTCTACAGGAAGGCTCAAGTATAGTAAGCCATAGAATGTTGAATAGGATAGTCCCACACACACACTAGAAAAATAAGGTTCGGTAAAAGGGAAATTGGGTGTATCGTCTGGAGCCTCAACAGAGGGACCTTTCCAGACGCGTGTATCTGGCCACTGGGACCTGCTTCTCCTCTGGACGTCTGTTCATCTTTGTCCAAGATGGGTAGGGAGGATCTCTTATGTGGCACAGAGAATGAGTAGGGAGGAACTCTGTGTGCCATAGAGAATGGTGTCAGAGCCTACTAAACTTTGTCTCCTCGACGTAATTTCTGTTTATCCTGTCCCTCGCTCAAGCCTTATAGACGTGGATTCAACTTACGTTGGTGAGAAGTACAGAGTGTTGTGGAGGATGAGCTGAAGAGTCACATGTATTGACGCATCTGTCATTTGTTTACTGTTTTAAGGGAGTGGAAGCTGCATGTCCCCTCGCCTCTAGCTTGGTGTCGGTAATGGAACCTGAGCCCAGGAATTGTAGAAACACTTCCAGTTTTCTATACTTGGTCATGATGGTTTTAGGGTCTGATTGTTGCATTGTAAAATGGACCCTTGATTACTATAGGGAGTGATGTCAATCAACCATGGGAAAGGAGTTAGTTTGGTGTTTATACGTATGTTAATCTCGCATGTATCATCATTATGTATACGTATGTCCTTTATGTGCTTTTTGTAATCGATATGTATCCTGCTATATTTGTGTGTTTGTTCCACTTAGTATGTGTCCCCCTGCCGTCCAAATATCCATTTATTTTTTCTGCTACAATTGCTATGTATCCCATGTGTAATTTCCTCTTTTTTATGTGTCCCCTATTTACAGATGTGTCTAAGTTTCTTCCTCTTGCGTCTTTTTCTTATTCCTCTGTGCATAAAGTCCCGTTCGTGTTTGCCTCCTAGTCCACGTTTCATTATAGAGTCACAAGTTTCGTTGTTCGTACGTTTCTTTCGTTACTTTGAGGAGTTCCCGCGTGCCCTTGCGTCCTTCTAGTGATGTGTTGCTGTTCCTCTTGTAAACCCTTCCTCAGAGCCCTCATCAAGGGGGCCCTTCCCTTACTGACCACCATGGCAGGATCTCCCCGAAGTCAGGGTAACGTAAGGATCTCCACTCACCATCCTGGCAGTTATCTCTCCCCAGAGACTAGGAGGGACGGAAGGGTCACGTCGCCGATAATCCTCCCCAATTCCCTCGCCCCACGCCCCTCCTTTTCTCCCCACTTCCTCCCCTTGTCCCACGCCCTTATTTCTTTTCTCTCACTTCCTGCTGTCTTAGCCAGAGAATAAATACTGTGTCGCTAGCATTAAGGAGGGGAGGCAAGAGGTGACGTTCGTCAATGATTCTGGCAAGTTCTTGGTTGAGGGTCAGCTGCTCCGTCAGGAAGGTAGTTCCTGAAGGAGGTCTTCATGACGGAGGTCTTCATGACGGAGATCTTCATGACGGAAGTCTTTCCGTTGTTGATGGATAAGTTTACGAAAATTTTACGTTAGATTCCACACATCTTAAACAAACGATGACTTTAACAGTAGCGTTCCTTGATGAGAAAATAATAAAGGTGTATGGTTAATTTACTGAAGGCTGTGGTAGAGGAGTCTGTTTTTTCATTGATGTGTCAGAGTTTTTTTTATTTATAGGTTTTGCTAAAGGAAATTAATAGATGCATATTTGTTTTCCTTGATGTCGTAGGCTGTCTCTTTAAGAGTGTGTAAGATCATTTATGTGTGGGCTTGGTAGATCCTATAGCTGTTCCAATGTGTAATGGAAAAAGTTAAGAAATGAATGAATGAATGTATGAATGAATGAATGAATAGGTTTTAAGCTTCATGTGTTTGAGAGGAAAGGTCATCTGCATGATAGCGATAAGGAAGGACCTCGAATCTCTCAAGGTGTAGAGGGAAGATTGAAGTGGCAAGTTTAGTAACTGATTGGATGAATCTCTCTCATCTTACGGTAAAAACTTTCGAAATGATTCTTGGAGAAGGAGAGGAGAGTACATGCCGCTTTTCATGGACCGGAAGAAGCTTATGGTAGCTTGATCAGGAAGGGTTGACGGGTTAAAGAGATTGTACGTCGTAAGAGGAACGACACCAGAGGAATAGATAAATAAGGACGACACCAGAGGAATAAATAAATAAGGACCTCTCATTATGCTTCTGGTAGAAGTAACAACAAGGACGCCGCCGCCTCCTGACGCCACACGAAGTGAGTGTTTGGTTGCATCACCAGGCCAGGACGCATCGTGGCCCCTTTCGTCTTTTGTTGCTCCTCTGGTGCATGATGGCAGAAGTTATGACTTGCAGCAGAAGTACTGACGGAGGAGTTGTAAAGTGCTGGAAGCCTTGTGGGTTTTTTTTTTTTTTCGCTGTTTGTGGATGATGCAGGGATAGTGGTGGAGTTTTCAAGAGAGCCTCATGCAGTCGCAAAGAGGTTTGTTGTTAAGGAGGGACAGTAAATGTGAATGGAAATATCACTTATGTAGCTGTGTTTGGAACGAGGCGTCGACGTGCGAACTATGGCTTAGATAGGCAGTTGACGGAGCGATTACAATGGGTTTAGATAGTTTTTTTTTTTTTTTTTTTATACTTTGTCGCTGTCTCCCGCGTTTGCGAGGTAGCGCAAGGAAACAGACGAAAGAAATGGCCCAACCCCCCCCCCCCCCCCATACACATGTACATACACACGTCCACACACGCAAATATACATACCTACACAGCTTTCCATGGTTTACCCCAGACGCTTCACATGCCTTGATTCACTCCACTGACAGCACGTCAACCCCTGTATACCACATCGCTCCAATTCACTCTATTCCTTGCCCTCCTTACACCCTCCTGCATGTTCAGGCCCCGATCACACAAAATCTTTTTCACTCCATCTTTCCACCTCCAATTTGGTCTCCCTCTTCTCCTCGTTCCCTCCACCTCCGACACATATATCCTCTTGGTCAATCTTTCCTCACTCATTCTCTCCATGTGCCCAAACCATTTCAAAACACCCTCTTCTGCTCTCTCAACCACGCTCTTTTTATTTCCACACATCTCTCTTACCCTTACGTTACTTACTCGATCAAACCACCTCACACCACACATTGTCCTCAAACATCTCATTTCCAGCACATCCATCCTCCTGCGCACAACTCTATCCATAGCCCACGCCTCGCAACCATACAACATTGTTGGAACCACTATTCCTTCAAACATACCCATTTTTGCTTTCCGAGATAATGTTCTCGACTTCCACACATTTTTCAAGGCTCCCAAAATTTTCGCCCCCTCCCCCACCCTATGATCCACTTCCGCTTCCATGGTTCCATCCGCTGACAGATCCACTCCCAGATATCTAAAACACTTCACTTCCTCCAGTTTTTCTCCATTCAAACTCACCTCCCAATTGACTTGACCCTCAACCCTACTGTACCTAATAACCTTGCTCTTATTCACATTTACTCTTAACTTTCTTCTTCCACACACTTTACCAAACTCAGTCACCAGGTTCTGCAGTTTCTCACATGAATCAGCCACCAGCGCTGTATAATCAGCGAACAACAACTGACTCACTTCCCAAGCTCTCTCATCCCCAACAGACTTCATACTTGCCCCTCTTTCCAGGACTCTTGCATTTACCTCCCTAACAACCCCATCCATAAACAAATTAAACAACCATGGAGACATCACACACCCCTGCCGCAAACCTACATTCACTGAGAACCAATCACTTTCCTCTCTTCCTACACGTACACATGCCTTACATCCTCGATAAAAACTTTTTAGATAGTTAGGTGAGATATATCGCACGGTGTGTAGGATTAGTGGGTTGATGGGTGCTTGTACCACGTCTGATTGTATGGTTTTTTTTTTTCACGCCTTAGAGTTCCATAGTTCAGAGAGAGAGATATTTGCGTATGACCATTTGTGGACGAGACAGACTAGAATAGTATCTAGGTTGAGTAGGGTCGTCTGTGAAGGGAGATCTGAGGTAAGAAGGTATCGAGACGCTGAGGGTGTAGGTCTACGATCCATGCCATAACTCACTCTCTCTCTCTCTCTCTCTCTCTCTCTCTCTCTCTCTCTCTCTCTCTCTCTCTCTCTCTCTCTCTCTCTCTCTCTCACCGTATTGACACTGCTCAGGTCACCCTCCCCTCATCATTACTTCCTCGGGACGTATATCACAGGTGGATTAGTCAGAGGATTAGTACAATGTGTCTCATTTGTCAAGATTCCAGGCGGGGGACAGGAGCAGCAGCATCATGCCTTGTGGTGTGTGTGTGTGTGTGTGTCGATGTGTGTGTATGTGTGTGGGTGGTTGTAGGTGTCTGTGTGTGGGTGTAATAATAAATGATAATGATAATGAACTTTCTATTGAATTTAGTCAGCCATTCGGCTGAAAGACACAGTGAGACACCACTGGGAGGTCGCGATAGTAACTCATTGATTAATTGATCAGTTACAAAAGAGCTGAAGATAAAGGTGAGGCTGAGGACTAATGTGTTTTGGACTAGCTCGACGTGAGTGAGGTGCATCTACGTAATCGAAATGGCAGATCGTACACGAAGCTTTATAGAGGAAGTACCATAGCTTATACGTCATGCATGTGGTGTTGATTAGCTGAACATTATGTGATGAATAGTTAGAGGTGGGTTGAGTTATAGTAATATTGTGGTTGATTACGGTTAATGTGCTATGGGGAGAGAGAGTATAGCTGTGTATAGCTTGTGGGATATATATATATATATATATATATATATATATATATATATATATATATATATATATATATATATATATATATATATCCCAGCCCAAGCCAAGTTCCCATATATCGACCTGCCCCGAGGGAAGGTGAACACCTACGTTGAATGTGGGCCGACTCCCACACCCAAACCTCGAATCCGGCCTTGTGTGTGTGTGTGTGTGTGTGTGTGTGTGTGTGTGTGTGTGTGTGTGAAGTGATAGATTTTGGAGATAATTATATTATCGTGCAGATTGCACTTGTCATTTTCACTACAAATCGTCTCCCAGATGTCGACCATCATTACCCCACCTTTGGACGGTGCAAGGAAACCTGTCCTTTTTGAAAGTGGTGACCTCACCATCACCTCTTAGGGTACGCAACAAATCCCCACCATTCCAGCTGTGGCGGTGATGTGGGTGTGGTA